>NC_009319.2:1155983-1157752 GCF_000002845.2 Leishmania braziliensis MHOM/BR/75/M2904 | reverse complement strand
TGACATGATGTGACCCACAGCTCTGACCTGAGGTAGTCCTTACCGACTGGAAAGAAGCTGGCGTTTGATGTACTACTGATGCGGAAGCTGTATAATATGTGGACAAAGCGCGCTCAAGGGCAAAACCTTCGGCGAGAGCGGGTGGCCCGGCGCACGTGGTGCAGCGCATTCTGGCGTTGATTGAGGACTTCAGAATATAAGAGGGAGAAGACGACTCGTGAGCGGTGGAGGAGGAGGAGGTACGTGGCGGGCACGCGCTCCCGCCTATGCGTGTGTGGGGGTGGACGGTGACCGCCGCTGCGGGTGGCCCTCTCGGTGATGGTGACCGCGCGCGTGGCGCTCTCAGTATAAGGCGGAGAGAGGCGCTTGCGATACCCTCCCTCTCCGACACGAGGAGCGTAGGAGAGGAAAAGGGCACGGACCCGACAACGAGCCGCGTGTGGTGTACGCAGCTGGTTGCCGGGTCCGGTGACGGGAGTATGCACCTCCGCCTTGGATGAGTTGTTTTGATACGTGGGGCGCACAAGGATGGTGTATAGCGGGTCCCCCCCTCCTCCTCCCCGCTCCAGTGCACGGCGACCTTCCCACGCAGAGCGCGGCACGCATACACGCGTCACAGAGCCCAGGGCGGCACAGCGACCCCCTCTCACCTGCTGCCCCCCTCCCTCTCTGCGGGGCTGTGTCCGGGGGCGGGGGGATATTCTCGGCGCACGCCAAAGGACATCCATGCGTGGCGGGCACGCGCTCCCGCCTATGCGTGTGTGGGGGTGGACGGTGACCGCCGCTGCGGGTGGCCCTCTCGGTGATGGTGACCGCGCGCGTGGCGCTCTCAGTATAAGGCGGAGAGAGGCGCTTGCGATACCCTCCCTCTCCGACACGAGGAGCGTAGGAGAGGAAAAAGGGCACGGACCCGACAACGAGCCGCGTGTGGTGTACGCAGCTGGTTGCCGGGTCCGGTGACGGGAGTATGCACCTCCGCCTTGGATGAGTTGTTTTGATACGTGGGGCGCACAAGGATGGTGTATAGCGGGTCCCCCCCTCCTCCTCCCCGCTCCAGTGCACGGCGACCTTCCCACGCAGAGCGCGGCACGCATACACGCGTCACAGAGCCCAGGGCGGCACAGCGACCCCCTCTCACCTGCTGCCCCCCTCCCTCTCTGCGGGGCTGTGTCCGGGGGCGGGGGGATATTCTCGGCGCACGCCAAAGGACATCCATGCGTGGCGGGCACGCGCTCCCGCCTATGCGTGTGTGGGGGTGGACGGTGACCGCCGCTGCGGGTGGCCCTCTCGGTGATGGTGACCGCGCGCGTGGCGCTCTCAGTATAAGGCGGAGAGAGGCGCTTGCGATACCCTCCCTCTCCGACACGAGGAGCGTAGGAGAGGAAAAAGGGCACGGACCCGACAACGAGCCGCGTGTGGTGTACGCAGCTGGTTGCCGGGTCCGGTGACGGGAGTATGCACCTCCGCCTTGGATGAGTTGTTTTGATACGTGGGGCGCACAAGGATGGTGTATAGCGGGTCCCCCCCTCCTCCTCCCCGCTCCAGTGCACGGCGACCTTGCCACGCAGAGCGCGGCACGCATACGCGTCACAGAGCCCAGGGCGGTAGCGAGCCCCTCTTACCTGCTGCCTCCCTCCCCCTCCCGCCAATCTCCCACACGAAGAGTGTAGGAGAGAAAAAAAGGGCACGGACCCGACAACGAGCCGCGCGTGGTGTACGCAGCTGGTGCCGGGTCCGGTGACGGGAGTATGACTCGCTGGAGTNNNGAA
>NC_009319.2:1149732-1155883 GCF_000002845.2 Leishmania braziliensis MHOM/BR/75/M2904 | reverse complement strand
CAATCACACACGGGATGTAGCTGCATGACAGCAACCACCACTCGCAGCAGGTACGGGGCCTCACTGTGTGTATGTTGCCCCTGCACATTACGAGGTCGCTTTTCACGATCGAAGATTTGGTGGCAACAACGCCAGCACCGGAAGGTAGAAATGAGTGAACGAGTCAACAGCGCACAATGGCTAACAGCACTGGAGAAAAGAGGAGATGAGAACAACAGGCAATCGTACTGGCACCGCAGGGAGCAGTTAGGTGTGCGGGTTATGACGTGAATGGGGAAGCGAGGAAAGAGAGGTGGTACACCCCCACACAAGCATAGGCGGGAGCGCGTGCCCGCCACGCATGGATGTCCTTTGGCGTGCGCCGAAAATATCCCCCCGCCCCCGGACACAGCCCCGCAGAGAGGGAGGGGGGCAGCAGGTGAGAGGGGGTCGCTGCCGCCCTGGGCTCTGTGACGCGTGTATGCGTGCCGCGCTCTGCGTGGGAAGGTCGCCGTGCACTAGAGCGGGGAGGAGGAGGGGGGGACCCGCTATACACCATCCTTGTGCGCCCCACGTATCAAAACAACTCATCCAAGGCGGAGGTGCATACTCCCGTCACCGGACCCGGCAACCAGCTGCGTACACCACGCGCGGCTCGTTGTCGGGTCCGTGCCCTTTTTCCTCTCCTACGCTCCTCGTGTCGGAGAGGGAGGGTATCGCAAGCGCCTCTCTCCGCCTTATACTGAGAGCGCCACGCGCGCGGTCACCATCACCGAGAGGGCCACCCGCAGCGGCGGTCACCGTCCACCCCCACACACGCATAGGCGGGAGCGCGTGCCCGCCACGCATGGATGTCCTTTGGCGTGCGCCGAGAATATCCCCCCGCCCCCGGACACAGCCCCGCAGAGAGGGAGGGGGGCAGCAGGTGAGAGGGGGTCGCTGCCGCCCTGGGCTCTGTGACGCGTGTATGCGTGCCGCGCTCTGCGTGGGAAGGTCGCCGTGCACTAGAGCGGGGAGGAGGAGGGGGGGACCCGCTATACACCATCCTTGTGCGCCCCACGTATCAAAACAACTCATCCAAGGCGGAGGCGCATACTCCCGTCACCGGACCCGGCAACCAGCTGCGTACACCACACGCGGCTCGTTGTCGGGTCCGTGCCCTTTTTCCTCTCCTACGCTCCTCGTGTCGGAGAGGGAGGGTATCGCAAGCGCCTCTCTCCGCCTTATACTGAGAGCGCCACGCGCGCGGTCACCATCACCGAGAGGGCCACCCGCAGCGGCGGTCACCGTCCACCCCCACACACGCATAGGCGGGAGCGCGTGCCCGCCACGCATGGATGTCCTTTGGCGTGCGCCGAAAATATCCCCCCGCCCCCGGACACAGCCCCGCAGAGAGGGAGGGGGGCAGCAGGTGAGAGGGGGTCGCTGCCGCCCTGGGCTCTGTGACGCGTGTATGCGTGCCGCGCTCTGCGTGGGAAGGTCGCCGTGCACTAGAGCGGGGAGGAGGAGGGGGGGACCCGCTATACACCATCCTTGTGCGCCCCACGTATCAAAACAACTCATCCAAGGCGGAGGTGCATACTCCCGTCACCGGACCCGGCAACCAGCTGCGTACACCACACGCGGCTCGTTGTCGGGTCCGTGCCCTTTTTCCTCTCCTACGCTCCTCGTGTCGGAGAGGGAGGGTATCGCAAGCGCCTCTCTCCGCCTTATACTGAGAGCGCCACGCGCGCGGTCACCATCACCGAGAGGGCCACCCGCAGCGGCGGTCACCGTCCACCCCCACACACGCATAGGCGGGAGCGCGTGCCCGCCACGCATGGATGTCCTTTGGCGTGCGCCGAGAATATCCCCCCGCCCCCGGACACAGCCCCGCAGAGAGGGAGGGGGGCAGCAGGTGAGAGGGGGTCGCTGCCGCCCTGGGCTCTGTGACGCGTGTATGCGTGCCGCGCTCTGCGTGGGAAGGTCGCCGTGCACTAGAGCGGGGAGGAGGAGGGGGGGACCCGCTATACACCATCCTTGTGCGCCCCACGTATCAAAACAACTCATCCAAGGCGGAGGTGCATACTCCCGTCACCGGACCCGGCAACCAGCTGCGTACACCACGCGCGGCTCGTTGTCGGGTCCGTGCCCTTTTTCCTCTCCTACGCTCCTCGTGTCGGAGAGGGAGGGTATCGCAAGCGCCTCTCTCCGCCTTATACTGAGAGCGCCACGCGCGCGGTCACCATCACCGAGAGGGCCACCCGCAGCGGCGGTCACCGTCCACCCCCACACACGCATAGGCGGGAGCGCGTGCCCGCCACGCATGGATGTCCTTTGGCGTGCGCCGAGAATATCCCCCCGCCCCGGACACAGCCCCGCAGAGAGGGAGGGGGGCAGCAGGTGAGAGGGGGTCGCTGCCGCCCTGGGCTCTGTGACGCGTGTATGCGTGCCGCGCTCTGCGTGGGAAGGTCGCCGTGCACTAGAGCGGGGAGGAGGAGGGGGGGACCCGCTATACACCATCCTTGTGCGCCCCACGTATCAAAACAACTCATCCAAGGCGGAGGTGCATACTCCCGTCACCGGACCCGGCAACCAGCTGCGTACACCACGCGCGGCTCGTTGTCGGGTCCGTGCCCTTTTTCCTCTCCTACGCTCCTCGTGTCGGAGAGGGAGGGTATCGCAAGCGCCTCTCTCCGCCTTACACTGAGAGCGCCACGCGCGCGGTCACCATCACCGAGAGGGCCACCCGCAGCGGCGGTCACCGTCCACCCCCACACACGCATAGGCGGGAGCGCGTGCCCGCCACGCATGGATGTCCTTTGGCGTGCGCCGAGAATATCCCCCCGCCCCGGACACAGCCCCGCAGAGAGGGAGGGAGGCAGCAGGTGAGAGGGGGTCGCTGCCGCCCTGGGCTCTGTGACGCGTGCATGCGTGCCGCGCTCTGCGTGGCAAGGTCGCCGTGCACTGGAGCGGGGAGGAGGAGGGGGGGACCCGCTATACACCATCCTTGTGCGCCCCACGTATCAAAACAACTCATCCAAGGCGGAGGTGCATACTCCCGTCACCGGACCCGGCAACCAGCTGCGTACACCACGCGCGGCTCGTTGTCGGGTCCGTGCCCTTTTTTAAACCCACCCAGAAAGGAAAAGAATGCACCCCGTGTCTTGCACCTCCTCATCCACCCATCACCGCAGTGTTCCGCTGCTTTTGACCCGTCTTGGTGGCGATGCGCAGCTGTGCAGTGTGGTGGTTCTGCGTTCCGCTGCTTTTGACCCGTCTTGGTGGCGATGCGCAGCAGTGCAGTGTGGTGGTTCTGCGTTCCGCTGCTTTTGACCCGTCTTGGTAGAGATGCGCAGCTGTGCAGTGTGGTGCTTCTGCGTTCCGCTGCTTTTGACCCGTCTTGGTGGCGATGCGCAGCAGTGCAGTGTGGTGCTTCTGCGTTCCGCTGCTTTTGACCCGTCTTGGTGGCGATGCGCAGCTGTGCAGTGTGGTGCTTCTGCGTTCCGCTGCTTTTGACCCGTCTTGGTGGCGATGCGCAGCTGTGCAGTGTGGTGCTTCTGCGTTCCGCTGCTTTTGACCCGTCTTGGTGGCGATGCGCAGCAGTGCAGTGTGGTGCTTCTGCGTTCCGCTGCTTTTGATCCGTCTTGGTGGCGATGCGCAGCAGTGCAGTGTGGTGCTTCTGCGTTCCGCTGCTTTTGACCCGTCTTGGTGGCGATGCGCAGTTGTGCAGTGTGGTGCTTCTGCGTTCCGCTGCTTTTGACCCGTCTTGGTGGCGATGCGCAGCTGTGCAGTGTGGTGCTTCTGCGTTCCGCTGCTTTTGACCCGTCTTGGTGGCGATGCGCAGCTGTGCAGTGTGGTGGTTCTGCGTTCCGCTGCTTTTGACCCGTCTTGGTGGCGATGCGCAGCTGTGCAGTGTGGTGCTTCTGCGTTCCGCTGCTTTTGACCCGTCTTGGTGGCGATGCGCAGCAGTGCAGTGTGGTGCTTCTGCGTTCCGCTGCTTTTGATCCGTCTTGGTGGCGATGCGCAGCAGTGCAGTGTGGTGCTTCTGCGTTCCGCTGCTTTTGACCCGTCTTGGTGGCGATGCGCAGCTGTGCAGTGTGGTGGTTCTGCGTTCCGCTGCTTTTGACCCGTCTTGGTGGCGATGCGCAGCTGTGCAGTGTGGTGCTTCTGCGTTCCGCTGTTTTTGACCCGTCTTGGTGGCGATGCGCAGCTGTGCAGTGTGGTGCTTCTGCGTTCCGCTGCTTTTGACCCGTCTTGGTGGCGATGCGCAGCTGTGCAGTGTGGTGCTTCTGCGTTCCGCTGCTTTTGACCCGTCTTGGTGGCGATGCGCAGCAGTGCAGTGTGGTGGTTCTGCGTTCCGCTGCTTTTGACCCGTCTTGGTAGAGATGCGCAGCTGTGCAGTGTGGTGCTTCTGCGTTCCGCTGCTTTTGACCCGTCTTGGTGGCGATGCGCAGCAGTGCAGTGTGGTGCTTCTGCGTTCCGCTGCTTTTGACCCGTCTTGGTGGCGATGCGCAGCTGTGCAGTGTGGTGCTTCTGCGTTCCGCTGCTTTTGACCCGTCTTGGTGGCGATGCGCAGCTGTGCAGTGTGGTGGTTCTGCGTTCCGCTGCTTTTGACCCGTCTTGGTGGCGATGCGCAGCAGTGCAGTGTGGTGGTTCTGCGTTCCGCTGCTTTTGACCCGTCTTGGTAGAGATGCGCAGCTGTGCAGTGTGGTGCTTCTGCGTTCCGCTGCTTTTGACCCGTCTTGGTAGAGATGCGCAGCAGTGCAGTGTGGTGGTTCTGCGTTCCGCTGCTTTTGACCCGTCTTGGTGGCGATGCGCAGCAGTGCAGTGTGGTGCTTCTGCGTTCCGCTGCTTTTGACCCGTCTTGGTGGCGATGCGCAGCTGTGCAGTGTGGTGCTTCTGCGTTCCGCTGCTTTTGACCCGTCTTGGTGGCGATGCGCAGCTGTGCAGTGTGGTGCTTCTGCGTTCCGCTGCTTTTGACCCGTCTTGGTGGCGATGCGCAGCTGTGCAGTGTGGTGCTTCTGCGTTCCGCTGCTTTTGACCCGTCTTGGTGGCGATGCGCAGCTGTGCAGTGTGGTGCTTCTGCGTTCCGCTGTTTTTGACCCGTCTTGGTGGCGATGCGCAGCTGTGCAGTGTGGTGCTTCTGCGTTCCGCTGCTTTTGACCCGTCTTGGTGGCGATGCGCAGCTGTGCAGTGTGGTGCTTCTGCGTTCCGCTGTTTTTGACCCGTCTTGGTGGCGATGCGCAGCTGTGCAGTGTGGTGCTTCTGCGTTCCGCTGCTTTTGACCCGTCTTGGTGGCGATGCGCAGCTGTGCAGTGTGGTGCTTCTGCGTTCCGCTGCTTTTGACCCGTCTTGGTGGCGATGCGCAGCAGTGCAGTGTGGTGCTTCTGCGTTCCGCTGCTTTTGACCCGTCTTGGTGGCGATGCGCAGCTGTGCAGTGTGGTGCTTCTGCGTTCCGCTGCTTTTGACCCGTCTTGGTGGCGATGCGCAGCTGTGCAGTGTGGTGCTTCTGCGTTCCGCTGCTTTTGACCCGTCTTGGTGGCGATGCGCAGCTGTGCAGTGTGGTGCTTCTGCGTTCCGCTGTTTTTGACCCGTCTTGGTGGCGATGCGCAGCAGTGCAGTGTGGTGCTTCTGCGTTCCGCTGCTTTTGACCCGTCTTGGTGGCGATGCGCAGCTGTGCAGTGTGGTGCTTCTGCGTTCCGCTGCTTTTGACCCGTCTTGGTGGCGATGCGCAGCTGTGCACTTGTTGGGATTTGTCGTTTTTTTCGTATATTGGATTGAATTGGGTGTTTGTAATATGTGGGAGTTATCGTATGCTGAGGGTGTTTTTAGTAGTCTGTAATATATGGGAGTGAGGGAAGGAAAGGTGTTACTTGTAGTGTACCGTTCCGTGATCTTTACTCCTGTGTCCGACACCGAAGCATACCTGCCATTGTGTGGGTTGTGTAAATGTGTCTGGGCAACCACTGAATTGAGAAGGGAAGTCGAAACGGTGCGTGGATGCTATGTTTGTGCTACATACAAGCAGAGGCAACAACACAAGCGCATCGAGCGAGACGAACCAACCCTATATTCACACAACTGTACGTGCCCCGCCCACTCCCTCTTCGAAGAGAGGCGATGTGTGCGCGTGTCACCACCACGTACTAGTTTCCAGCCTTACTGCTTGGTACGCTGTCTTTTGCGTGTG
>NC_009319.2:1144034-1149632 GCF_000002845.2 Leishmania braziliensis MHOM/BR/75/M2904 | reverse complement strand
TGACTGTACGGAACTCCTCGCCGGAATGTAGCGCCTTGCCTTTTCTTCGACTCTCTCGCTCTGTAAAGAGAGGGGGGGAGAAGAGGAGAGGGCTTGGCCACTGGAATACACCAAACCACAACCTTTTTATACGTCCCTCTCCAAACGAGAGAACATGCATGGGCTGGCATGAGCGGCATGCTTCACTTCGGTGGGGCTCGAGGGGCATTTACGTCCCGAGGCGCTGAACCTTGAGGCCTGAAATTTCATGCTCAGGGACACACTCTTTTTTTTCTAGATGATGATCTCTATATGTGTGTCGCTTAGGCTGTGTGTGTGTGTGTAGCGCATATACGCACACAAAGCAAACCGAATGGCGCAACGGACCCGACAACCAGTGTGTGTTTTGTGCGCACTTTACTACTCCCCCGGAATCTATATAGTCTCACTAGTGTGTGTGTGTGTCTATACGCGGGGTGGTGGTGTGGTGCACACAACAGCTCTCGTTGTCGGGTCCGTGCCCTTTTTCCTCTCCTACACTCTTCGTGTGGGAGATTGGCGGGAGGGGGAGGGGGGCAGCAGGTAAGAGGGGCTCGCTACCGCCCTGGGCTCTGTGACGCGTGTATGCGTGCCGCGCTCTGCGTGGCAAGGTCGCCGTGCACTGGAGCGGGGAGGAGGAGGGGGGGACCCGCTATACACCATCCTTGTGCGCCCCACGTATCAAAACAACTCATCCAAGGCGGAGGTGCATACTCCCGTCACCGGACCCGGCAACCAGCTGCGTACACCACGCGCGGCTCGTTGTCGGGTCCGTGCCCTTTTTTAAACCCACCCAGAAAGGAAAAGAATGCACCCCGTGTCTTGCACCTCCTCATCCACCCATCACCGCAGTGTTCCGCTGCTTTTGACCCGTCTTGGTGGCGATGCGCAGCTGTGCAGTGTGGTGCTTCTGCGTTCCGCTGCTTTTGACCCGTCTTGGTGGCGATGCGCAGCTGTGCAGTGTGGTGCTTCTGCGTTCTGCTGCTTTTGACCCGTCTTGGTGGCGATGCGCAGCAGTGCAGTGTGGTGCTTCTGCGTTCCGCTGCTTTTGATCCGTCTTGGTGGCGATGCGCAGCTGTGCAGTGTGGTGCTTCTGCGTTCCGCTGCTTTTGACCCGTCTTGGTGGCGATGCGCAGCTGTGCAGTGTGGTGCTTCTGCGTTCTGCTGCTTTTGACCCGTCTTGGTGGCGATGCGCAGCAGTGCAGTGTGGTGCTTCTGCGTTCCGCTGTTTTTGACCCGTCTTGGTGGCGATGCGCAGCTGTGCAGTGTGGTGCTTCTGCGTTCCGCTGCTTTTGACCCGTCTTGGTGGCGATGCGCAGCTGTGCAGTGTGGTGCTTCTGCGTTCCGCTGCTTTTGACCCGTCTTGGTAGAGATGCGCAGCTGTGCAGTGTGGTGCTTCTGCGTTCCGCTGCTTTTGACCCGTCTTGGTGGCGATGCGCAGCTGTGCAGTGTGGTGCTTCTGCGTTCCGCTGCTTTTGACCCGTCTTGGTGGCGATGCGCAGCAGTGCAGTGTGGTGCTTCTGCGTTCCGCTGCTTTTGACCCGTCTTGGTGGCGATGCGCAGCTGTGCAGTGTGGTGCTTCTGCGTTCCGCTGCTTTTGACCCGTCTTGGTGGCGATGCGCAGCAGTGCAGTGTGGTGGTTCTGCGTTCCGCTGCTTTTGACCCGTCTTGGTGGCGATGCGCAGCAGTGCAGTGTGGTGCTTCTGCGTTCCGCTGCTTTTGACCCGTCTTGGTGGCGATGCGCAGCAGTGCAGTGTGGTGCTTCTGCGTTCCGCTGCTTTTGACCCGTCTTGGTGGCGATGCGCAGCTGTGCAGTGTGGTGCTTCTGCGTTCCGCTGCTTTTGACCCGTCTTGGTGGCGATGCGCAGCTGTGCAGTGTGGTGCTTCTGCGTTCCGCTGCTTTTGACCCGTCTTGGTGGCGATGCGCAGCAGTGCAGTGT
The DNA here is from genome assembly GCF_000002845.2 of Leishmania braziliensis MHOM/BR/75/M2904. NCBI lineage: Eukaryota > Euglenozoa > Kinetoplastea > Trypanosomatida > Trypanosomatidae > Leishmania > Leishmania braziliensis. The sequence goes on along the minus strand of NC_009319.2, from coordinate 1,147,674 downwards.
GGTGCTTCTGCGTTCCGCTGCTTTTGACCCGTCTTGGTGGCGATGCGCAGCTGTGCAGTGTGGTGCTTCTGCGTTCCGCTGCTTTTGACCCGTCTTGGTGGCGATGCGCAGCAGTGCAGTGTGGTGCTTCTGCGTTCCGCTGCTTTTGACCCGTCTTGGTGGCGATGCGCAGCAGTGCAGTGTGGTGCTTCTGCGTTCCGCTGCTTTTGACCCGTCTTGGTGGCGATGCGCAGCAGTGCAGTGTGGTGGTTCTGCGTTCCGCTGCTTTTGACCCGTCTTGGTGGCGATGCGCAGCAGTGCAGTGTGGTGCTTCTGCGTTCCGCTGCTTTTGACCCGTCTTGGTGGCGATGCGCAGCTGTGCAGTGTGGTGCTTCTGCGTTCCGCTGCTTTTGACCCGTCTTGGTGGCGATGCGCAGCTGTGCAGTGTGGTGCTTCTGCGTTCCGCTGCTTTTGACCCGTCTTGGTGGCGATGCGCAGCAGTGCAGTGTGGTGGTTCTGCGTTCCGCTGCTTTTGACCCGTCTTGGTGGCGATGCGCAGCAGTGCAGTGTGGTGGTTCTGCGTTCCGCTGCTTTTGACCCGTCTTGGTGGCGATGCGCAGCAGTGCAGTGTGGTGCTTCTGCGTTCCGCTGCTTTTGACCCGTCTTGGTGGCGATGCGCAGCAGTGCAGTGTGGTGGTTCTGCGTTCCGCTGCTTTTGACCCGTCTTGGTGGCGATGCGCAGCTGTGCAGTGTGGTGCTTCTGCGTTCCGCTGCTTTTGACCCGTCTTGGTAGAGATGCGCAGCTGTGCAGTGTGGTGCTTCTGCGTTCCGCTGCTTTTGACCCGTCTTGGTGGCGATGCGCAGCTGTGCAGTGTGGTGCTTCTGCGTTCCGCTGCTTTTGACCCGTCTTGGTGGCGATGCGCAGCAGTGCAGTGTGGTGCTTCTGCGTTCCGCTGCTTTTGACCCGTCTTGGTGGCGATGCGCAGCTGTGCAGTGTGGTGCTTCTGCGTTCCGCTGCTTTTGACCCGTCTTGGTGGCGATGCGCAGCAGTGCAGTGTGGTGGTTCTGCGTTCCGCTGCTTTTGACCCGTCTTGGTGGCGATGCGCAGCTGTGCAGTGTGGTGCTTCTGCGTTCCGCTGCTTTTGACCCGTCTTGGTGGCGATGCGCAGCTGTGCAGTGTGGTGCTTCTGCGTTCCGCTGCTTTTGACCCGTCTTGGTGGCGATGCGCAGCTGTGCAGTGTGGTGCTTCTGCGTTCCGCTGCTTTTGATCCGTCTTGGTGGCGATGCGCAGCTGTGCAGTGTGGTGCTTCTGCGTTCCGCTGCTTTTGACCCGTCTTGGTGGCGATGCGCAGCTGTGCAGTGTGGTGCTTCTGCGTTCCGCTGCTTTTGACCCGTCTTGGTGGCGATGCGCAGCAGTGCAGTGTGGTGCTTCTGCGTTCCGCTGCTTTTGACCCGTCTTGGTGGCGATGCGCAGCTGTGCAGTGTGGTGCTTCTGCGTTCCGCTGCTTTTGACCCGTCTTGGTGGCGATGCGCAGCTGTGCAGTGTGGTGCTTCTGCGTTCCGCTGCTTTTGATCCGTCTTGGTGGCGATGCGCAGCTGTGCAGTGTGGTGCTTCTGCGTTCCGCTGCTTTTGACCCGTCTTGGTGGCGATGCGCAGCTGTGCAGTGTGGTGCTTCTGCGTTCCGCTGCTTTTGACCCGTCTTGGTGGCGATGCGCAGCTGTGCAGTGTGGTGCTTCTGCGTTCCGCTGCTTTTGACCCGTCTTGGTGGCGATGCGCAGCTGTGCAGTGTGGTGCTTCTGCGTTCCGCTGCTTTTGACCCGTCTTGGTGGCGATGCGCAGTTGTGCAGTGTGGTGCTTCTGCGTTCCGCTGCTTTTGACCCGTCTTGGTGGCGATGCGCAGCTGTGCAGTGTGGTGCTTCTGCGTTCCGCTGCTTTTGACCCGTCTTGGTGGCGATGCGCAGCTGTGCAGTGTGGTGCTTCTGCGTTCCGCTGCTTTTGACCCGTCTTGGTAGCGATGCGCAGCAGTGCAGTGTGGTGGTTCTGCGTTCCGCTGCTTTTGACCCGTCTTGGTGGCGATGCGCAGCAGTGCAGTGTGGTGCTTCTGCGTTCCGCTGCTTTTGACCCGTCTTGGTGGCGATGCGCAGCTGTGCAGTGTGGTGCTTCTGCGTTCCGCTGCTTTTGACCCGTCTTGGTGGCGATGCGCAGCTGTGCAGTGTGGTGCTTCTGCGTTCCGCTGCTTTTGACCCGTCTTGGTGGCGATGCGCAGCTGTGCAGTGTGGTGCTTCTGCGTTCCGCTGCTTTTGACCCGTCTTGGTGGCGATGCGCAGCTGTGCAGTGTGGTGCTTCTGCGTTCCGCTGCTTTTGACCCGTCTTGGTGGCGATGCGCAGCTGTGCAGTGTGGTGCTTCTGCGTTCCGCTGCTTTTGACCCGTCTTGGTGGCGATGCGCAGCTGTGCAGTGTGGTGCTTCTGCGTTCCGCTGCTTTTGACCCGTCTTGGTAGAGATGCGCAGCAGTGCAGTGTGGTGGTTCTGCGTTCCGCTGCTTTTGACCCGTCTTGGTGGCGATGCGCAGCAGTGCAGTGTGGTGCTTCTGCGTTCCGCTGCTTTTGACCCGTCTTGGTGGCGATGCGCAGCTGTGCAGTGTGGTGCTTCTGCGTTCCGCTGCTTTTGACCCGTCTTGGTGGCGATGCGCAGCTGTGCAGTGTGGTGCTTCTGCGTTCCGCTGCTTTTGACCCGTCTTGGTGGCGATGCGCAGCTGTGCAGTGTGGTGCTTCTGCGTTCCGCTGCTTTTGATCCGTCTTGGTGGCGATGCGCAGCAGTGCAGTGTGGTGCTTCTGCGTTCCGCTGCTTTTGACCCGTCTTGGTGGCGATGCGCAGCAGTGCAGTGTGGTGCTTCTGCGTTCCGCTGCTTTTGACCCGTCTTGGTGGCGATGCGCAGCTGTGCAGTGTGGTGCTTCTGCGTTCCGCTGCTTTTGACCCGTCTTGGTGGCGATGCGCAGCTGTGCAGTGTGGTGCTTCTGCGTTCCGCTGCTTTTGACCCGTCTTGGTGGCGATGCGCAGCTGTGCAGTGTGGTGCTTCTGCGTTCCGCTGCTTTTGACCCGTCTTGGTGGCGATGCGCAGCTGTGCAGTGTGGTGCTTCTGCGTTCCGCTGCTTTTGATCCGTCTTGGTGGCGATGCGCAGTTGTGCAGTGTGGTGCTTCTGCGTTCCGCTGCTTTTGACCCGTCTTGGTGGCGATGCGCAGCTGTGCAGTGTGGTGCTTCTGCGTTCCGCTGCTTTTGACCCGTCTTGGTAGAGATGCGCAGCTGTGCAGTGTGGTGCTTCTGCGTTCCGCTGCTTTTGACCCGTCTTGGTGGCGATGCGCAGCTGTGCACTTGTTGGGATTTGTCGTTTTTTTCGTATATTGGATTGAATTGGGTGTTTGTAATATGTGGGAGTTATCGTATGCTGAGGTTGTTTTTAGTAGTCTGTAATATATGGGAGTGAGGGAAGGAAAGGTGTTACTTGTAGTGTACCGTTCCGTGATCTTTACTCCTGTGTCCGACACCGAAGCATACCTGCCATTGTGTGGGTTGTGTAAATGTGTCTGGGCAACCACTGAATTGAGAAGGGAAGTCGAAACGGTGCGTGGATGCTATGTTTGTGCTACATACAAGCAGAGG
>NC_009319.2:1131783-1143934 GCF_000002845.2 Leishmania braziliensis MHOM/BR/75/M2904 | reverse complement strand
GCTTCATACAGCGGCACAGGGGGCGGCTGCCGCGGCGTCTCCCGTAATGAATGGCAGAGGGGCCACTGACTGGCGGCAGCGTCGCTGCGTCGCTCTGCTCATCCGATGTGGTGTCCGCATCCGTGGGAGAGAGCACGTCGCCCAGCGGCAGCGTCGCTGCGTCGCTCTGCTCATCCGATGCGGTGTCCGCATCCGTGGGAGAGAGCACGTCGCCCAGCGGCAGCGTCGCTGCGTCGCTTTGCTCATCCGATGCGGTGTCCGCGTCCGTGGGAGGGAGCACGTCGCCCAGCGGCAGCGTCGCTGCATCGCTCTCCTCAGCGCACAGGCCTTCACGTCGGAATCGCTCGATCCCGAGCTCCCGTCGCTGGCGCTCTCTGTAGCGGACTAGAGCGGCAGGGAAAACGCCCAAGCAGCGGTGTCCGAGTCGAGCACAGCTCAGCCGCATTCCACCGTTCGTGCGCTGCTTCATACAGCGGCACAGGGGGCGGCTGCCGCGGCGTCTCCCGTAATGAATGGCAGAGGGGCCACTGACTGGCGGCAGCGTGTAATGGCCTCACGTCTGTGTCACTCGCGATGTTGGTTGTGCCGGCATGCGCGCGAGCACTGCGATGACACGTCCGACCATGCTGTCACGGCCTCCCATGCTGTCTGCTAGTGCCTCATCACGATGCATATGTCCGGCTTCTCTTTCGAGGCGAGGCACGAGCATTGGCGAAAGCGGCGCTATGTCAATCTCCTCAGCGCACAGGCCTCTCCGTCATGAATCGCGTCGATCCCGTAGCTCCCGACGCTGGCGCTCTCTGAACGCGGACTAGAGCAGCAGGGAAAACGCCCAAGCAGCGGTGTCCGAGTCGAGCACAGCTCAGCCGCATTCCACCGTTCGTGCGCTGCTTCATACAGCGGCACAGGGGGCGGCTGCCGCGGCGTCTCCCGTAATGGATGGCAGAGGGGCCACTGACTGGTGGCAGCGGTAACGCCTCAGGGGCTGGACGCGCTTCGTTTGTGGCAGGTCCAACACTCGTGCACTCCACCATCTTCACGCTTCCACCTGTTGAAGTCATCTCAAGTTCATATGGTGGCTTTATTTCCGGCGGGGGGAGCATTGGCGAAGGCGGCGGGATGGGAAGGGGGCGGGGGACGGGGCTCTGCGCCATCGAGTCGTGGTTCATTGTGGGCGAGGCAGTCTTAAGAGAAACGCAGAGGGAAGGAGAGAGGCGAGCGGGCTAACGCAGGCAAAGAGAGAAAAGAGAGGGAATACGGAGAGAAGAGCACGGGGAAAGGGTCCCGTGTGTGTGTCTGTGTGTGTGTGTGTGTATGTGAGCGTGTGTGGGTGTGTAGGTGTGTACGTGGGGAGTGCGAAGAAAGGCGCTGCATCTTCATCCGTGGGCGTAGCACGGGTACATCACAGGCATAGACACACGTGGGGAGCAAAGGGGAGAGGAAGGGTGGACGTGAAGGGGGACAAAGAAGAGAAAGCGAGGGATGGGAGGAGGTGGGGTGGCAGCACGCCAGAGGGAGGATGACGCCAAGGGTGCCGTCTACGGAAGCAGGGGCGTTGGGGTGTGGTGTCATTCGATCGAAGAGTGGCAAGCATCTTTGCCAGGGGGGGTGCGTGGCGATTTACATTTGTTGTCCTCGCTGCCCTATGTCCTACCACTGCGCGAAAAAAAGCGGCTGCGGAGGCGCCTGTACAGAGAAGAGTTGGGGGAGGTGAAAACGTCGAAGTCGCTCTGCGCTGTGCAGTGCGTTGCAACTCGGCGTCTGTCGACGTGGAAAAAAATGAGGCGCCAACGCGCAGAGAGGCCCGCTGCACACCCCCAACAAGCGCGGATGCGCAAACCGCGGCAAGGGGGGAAAGCCGGAAGGTAAGGCGGACAAGACGGCGAGGCAACCGTAGAGTGGCAGGTGAGCGGAAAAGAGAGGCACAGAGAGAGAGGGGGTGGGCGGGAATACGCAGAAAAGGGAGAAGGCGGTGGCGGTAGGCGAATACCGATGCGAAGGTGCGCAGTGAGCTGCCCGCTGATCGTCCGGCTATATGCGGCACAGTGCCAGAAAACAGAGAAGGCGGCAAAATGATGACGTGGGCCCCTCAGGGGGGAGGGGGGGGGGGGCGGCAAGGCGGCCCCCTTTCGGGCAGACGGTCTCGGAAGCCGGATTACCAGGCCTGCGCCGCGGATGCCTTCACCGACGCACCCACGCGGAGGGAGAAGGGGAGGAGGATGGCCTTCTACGCGATGCACAATGATGAAAAGGTGATGAAACAAAAAACCGAAGGGGTCGCGACTGCCGTGCGGAGAAGGCCGCAGCGCAGAGTCGAGAGCAGCGATGAAATGACCTTCGCCGCTTAGCTCCAACCCATCCGCGCTGGCGTAGGCGTTCGGCGAACACAAGCGACACGAACAGGAACGAGGACAGAAAAGGCGAGAAGGCGAAACTTTGAGGAAGAGGGAGGAAGAGCGCAGCGGCGCGCAAACACACACACATCATAATCAAGCCTACTCGCCCAGCAGACCGTTGATGCGCAGGAACGCCTTCATGTTGGCCTTGCGGCCAGCGAACCTCTCGTACGCAACGTTGGCGTCCACCGAGTTGCCCACAGAGAGCACGCGCGCGCGCAGGTGATCTCCGTTCTCGCGCGTCAGCCCACCGCTCTCCAGGAACCACTCGAGCCCGTCGCAGTCCAACACCCGCGCCCACTCGTACACGTAGTAGTTCGAGGCGTACCCGCCAGCGACAATGTGCAGGAAGTACCCACTGTGGTAGCGCGGCGGCACCTCGGTCATCCCAACTCCAAAGGCCCTCATTGCCGCCTCCTCCGTGGCACGATGCCAGTGGAGATCGAGGTACGCCGCCTTGTCCACCTCGATGGTATGGAGGCCGGCACCGTACGTCTCGGCCGCCTTCATGCGGTCCACCAGCGCCTGCGGGATCGGCTCCTTGGTCTCGTAGTGAAGCGCGTAGTTCTTCAGCACGGCATCGTACATCGCCCAGTGATCGTTGATCTGCGATGGGAACTCGAGGAAGTCACGGGCGACGCTCGTGCCGGAGAGTGTTGAGTACGGGAGGTTGCTTAGCATGCCGTGGAGTCCGTGGCCGAACTCGTGGAAGAGCGTCGTCACGTTGTCACGGGTCAACAAGGCCGGCCTTCCCTCCGCCGGCTTCACAGTGTTCAGCACGTTGTACACGACTGGCTTTCGGCCAAGCAGGGAGGCCTGGCGAACAATGAATGTCATCCACGCACCACCGCGCTTGCCTGCACGCGCGTAGGGGTCGATGCCAAAAATGGCGAGCGACTCGCCCGTGCAGTCGAACATCTCGAGCGTCATCACATCGGGGTGGTACACCGGCAGATCGGTGCGCCGCTGCATCGTCACGCCGTAGAGCTTCTCCGCCGCGTAGAACACGCCGCGCTCAAGGGCGTTGTTCAGCTCAAAGTACGGCTTCGCCTCGTTCTCGTCGAGATCGTACAGCTGCCTGCGCACCCGCTCCGCGTAGTAGCGCCAGTCCCACGGCGCCAGCTCGAAGTCGCCACCCTCCTCGCGAATCATCTGCTGGATGTCAGCGGCCTCCTTCGTCGCCTTTGGCGCTGCCGCTTTGCCCATGTCGCGCAGCAACGCCTCCGCAGACGCCGCATCGGCCATCTGGTTCTGGAGCTGCCACTCCGCAAAGCTCTTCTTGCCAAGCAGCGTCGCCCTCCTGAGGCGCAGCTGCGCCATCTCGACCGTGATGGCGGTTGTACCATTCTCGTCGCCACGTCCGGCGCGCTGCTCGCTCGCCTCGAGCAGGCGGCCGCGCGTCTCGCGGTTCCTCAGTGAAGCGAGCAGCGGCTGCTCCGCCGTGTTCACAATGACCAACGCATGCTTGCCGGGGTGGCCGAGGCTCTCCGCCCCTTTCTGTGCCGTCGCGATCTCGTCCTCGCTGAGGCCCTCCAGCTCAGCAGCGTCAGCCACGATCAGCGACGCGGTCCTGCGTGTGTCCATGAGCCTCTTGGCGAAGCCACTCTCGAGAGTGGCAAGGCGCTCGTTCACCTGCTTCAGCTCCTCCTTGACCGCGTCGTCAAGGCCGGCGCCACCCGTTCGGAACTCCTTTTCGTGGTGCTCCACGAGGCGCAAGTCCTCGCCAGCAAGACGGGCACGCTCGTCGTATACGGCCCTGATGCGGCTCTACAAGGCGCTGTCGAGGTAGACCCTGTGCGTGTGGGCGGAGAACTTTGGTGCGTAGGCCTGCTCGAGCTTTTGCATCTCTGGGCTCACGTGTGCGCGCGTAAGCAGCGCCCCGCTCTCCTCGAGTGCCACAACGGTGTTCTCGAAGGTGGGCGTGTCGGGGTTGGCCTTGATCGCCTCGATCCCCGCCATCTGCTCCGCCATGCCCTGCTCGAAGGCGGGCGCGTAGTGCTCCACCTTCACCCTGTCAAAGGGTGGGTATTTTGGTGCGGCAGACGGCTCTGCTGAAGCAGCGGGTTGACGGACATGGCGGCACTGGTGGAGAGGCAGAGGCGGCACACACTGACGGGAGCAGAAAACGATGGCAGGCGCTGCACAGCGTCACAGGAGAGAGCGAGACGTGCCGGGGATTAACCGCGAGAAGGCGGGGAGTGTACGAGACACACAAAGCCCAAGCGTGCCTGTGGGTGGTGGCTGTGGCGTGGTCGTCGCAAGAAGAGGCCGCAGTGTAGAGAGACGAGTGGCACGGAGGAGAACGAGGCGGGGAAAGAGAAAGCGCGAGAGCCACTTGTGGGTTCGTGCTGCAGAGCGGGTGCGAAACGGCAAAGAAGACGGGGTACAACACTGCCGAGGGAGGCACAATGGAGTCGCCCCACCACCACCCCATGAGCGCGGATAGGTTGCACACCAGCGCAGGGCACAACACGGGATGCTTCAGCAAAACAAGAGAGACGACACCGACGGAGGATGTGCTGAGTGCGCCAGATAGCGCCACACGCAGGCGGACTGCAGGTGTGGGGAAGAGGATAAGATGAGTCTGCATGCGCTGTCACATGTCGGTGCAGCAGCAGCACAAGAGGAAGCGGGGGGTACCTACGGGGAAAGAGAGAGAGAAGGGAGGGGCACAAACAGCGCTTGAGCAGCAACGACAAAAGCCGTACGAGCGATGGAAGCCTCATCGCCCGGCTGTACGGCGCGGAGGGGGGAGGCGAGGCGCCGCACAGGCACCCACGCACAACTTTGGGTGGGCGGATGTGCACGACTCCCCGGGGTAGAAGAAGAAGAGACGCCGTCGTCATCGCACGCCCCCCTCTACCGCAAACCGAGAGGAGGTGAAGCAGCGCTGAAATGCTTCGCACCGCACACGGAGTGCGGCACGTCCTCGAGTGCAACACAGAACAGCACTCCGTCCATCGAGCGCACAAGCCGCTCGGTCTCGTGCTTGCACTTGCAGAGGCTCATTGAACACTTCCGGCACTCCGCCGCAAGCGCCTCCCACAGCGAGGCGTCCGCGGTGGCGTGGGCGGGGGGTAGTGACGTGGTGGAGGTGAGGGACATCTCAGCAGCGCCCTCGCCCTACTCGGCACCGCAGCGCGAGAGCGCCAAGAAGGCCAACGCACTTTTCTCTCGAAAGGGACACGTCTGTGTGTGGGTGTAACCCGCGTGGCCAAGTCCTACGGAGGATGCAGCAGTGCCGCACGCGATGGCGCCGTTGTCGCACGCCACCAGGCGCATACGTATACCAGCGGGGAGGAGGAGGACGACGAGGGAGAAGCAGAAGGGCTGAGGTGACGAGACAGAGAGCGAAGGAGAACGAGAGCCACGCGAGGATGCTCCCCAATGCCCTGCGCTGTAACGCATCCGCGCACGCAGAGAGAGAGGGGGAGGGGGTCTGCTGCACCCGCAGGTGGATGCTTCACACAAGCGCGCACCTGCCCAGCACTCCACAGCAATGGGCCCGGCTGCTGTAGATGAGCAAAGAATGCGAGGGGAGTGGCAACAAGAAGAAACACCGCGGCGCAGAGGAGCTCTGCAGACCGCCCCGTGCGTCTCTGTCGCTCACCACTCACGTATGCGCACATGCATGCGTACAGCGGAACAGTGACCAGAGCGGTTGGAAGGGCTTTGAAAGAGCGGAAGAAACATCTGCAGGCGCGCGTCTTCTCGTGTCTCACCTGTGAGGGAAGGCAGAGAGGTGACAGCCACGCGGACATTCGTCGACGCGCGTGCACTGAGGGGGGAGAGGGGGGGTGAAGACACGAGAAAAGCCACAAAACATTCCCCACAACACACGACAACTCCACACACACACACCAGCGGATGGCTCAAGTGACGCACAGATAAAGCGGCAGCGCCTCTGCGAAGAAAAGAAAAAAGGGCCACCACGGCAGGGCCTCGGAAAGGAGAAAAAAGGAATCGACGGATGTGCTTCTGAACAACATAACAAAGGGGGCCGCCACGGCAGGGCCTCGGAAAGGAGAAAAAGGAATCGACGGATGTGCTTCTGAACAACATAACAAAGGGGGCCGCCACGGCAGGGCCTCGGAAAGGAGAAAAAAGGAATCGACGGATGTGCTTCTGAACAGCATAACAAAGGGGGCCGCCACGGCAGGGCCTCGGAAAGGAGAAAAAAGGAATCGACGGATGTGCTTCTGAACAGCATAACAAAGGGGGCCGCCACGGCAGGGCCTCGGAAAGGAGAAAAAAGGAATCGACGGATGTGCTTCTGAACAACATAACAAAGGGGGCCGCCACAGCAGGGCCTCGGAAAGGAGAAAAAAGGAATCGACGGATGTGCTTCTGAACAACATAACAAAGGGGGCCACCACGGCAGGGCCTCGGAAAGGAGAAAAAAGGAATCGACGGATGTGCTTCTGAACAACATAACAAAGGGGGCCGCCACGGCAGGGCCTCGGAAAGGAGAAAAAAGGAATCGACGGATGTGCTTCTGAACAACATAACAAAGGGGGCCGCCACGGCAGGGCCTCGGAAAGGAGAAAAAAGGAATCGACGGATGTGCATCTGAACAACATAACAAAGGGGGCCACCACGGCAGGGCCTCGGAAAGGAGAAAAAAGGAATCGACGGATGTGCTTCTGAACAACATAACAAAGGGGGCCACCACGGCAGGGCCTCGGAAAGGAGAAAAAAGGAATCGACGGATGTGCTTCTGAACAACATAACAAAGGGGGCCGCCACAGCAGGGCCTCGGAAAGGAGAAAAAAGGAATCGACGGATGTGCTTCTGAACAACATAACAAAGGGGGCCGCCACGGCAGGGCCTCGGAAAGGAGAAAAAAGGAATCGACGGATGTGCTTCTGAACAACATAACAAAGGGGGCCGCCACGGCAGGGCCTCGGAAAGGAGAAAAAAGGAATCGACGGATGTGCTTCTGAACAACATAACAAAGGGGGCCGCCACGGCAGGGCCTCGGAAAGGAGAAAAAAGGAATCGACGGATGTGCTTCTGAACAACATAACAAAGGGGGCCGCCACGGCAGGGCCTCGGAAAGGAGAAAAAAGGAATCGACGGATGTGCTTCTGAACAACATAACAAAGGGGGCCGCCACGGCAGGGCCTCGGAAAGGAGAAAAAAGGAATCGACGGATGTGCTTCTGAACAACATAACAAAGGGGGCCGCCACGGCAGGGCCTCGGAAAGGAGAAAAAAGGAATCGACGGATGTGCTTCTGAACAACATAACAAAGGGGGCCGCCACGGCAGGGCCTCGGAAAGGAGAAAAAAGGAATCGACGGATGTGCTTCTGAACAACATAACAAAGGGGGCCGCCACGGCAGGGCCTCGGAAAGGAGAAAAAAGGAATCGACGGATGTGCTTCTGAACAACATAACAAAGGGGGCCGCCACGGCAGGGCCTCGGAAAGGAGAAAAAGGAATCGACGGATGTGCTTCTGAACAACATAACAAAGGGGGCCGCCACGGCAGGGCCTCGGAAAGGAGAAAAAAGGAATCGACGGATGTGCTTCTGAACAACATAACAAAGGGGGCCGCCACGGCAGGGCCTCGGAAAGGAGAAAAAAGGAATCGACGGATGTGCTTCTGAACAACATAACAAAGGGGGCCGCCACGGCAGGGCCTCGGAAAGGAGAAAAAAGGAATCGACGGATGTGCTTCTGAACAACATAACAAAGGGGGCCGCCACGGCAGGGCCTCGGAAAGGAGAAAAAAGGAATCGACGGATGTGCTTCTGAACAACATAACAAAGGGGGCCGCCACGGCAGGGCCTCGGAAAGGAGAAAAAAGGAATCGACGGATGTGCTTCTGAACAACATAACAAAGGGGGCCGCCACGGCAGGGCCTCGGAAAGGAGAAAAAAGGAATCGACGGATGTGCTTCTGAACAACATAACAAAGGGGGCCGCCACGGCAGGGCCTCGGAAAGGAGAAAAAAGGAATCGACGGATGTGCTTCTGAACAACATAACAAAGGGGGCCGCCACGGCAGGGCCTCGGAAAGGAGAAAAAAGGAATCGACGGATGTGCTTCTGAACAACATAACAAAGGGGGCCGCCACGGCAGGGCCTCGGAAAGGAGAAAAAAGGAATCGACGGATGTGCTTCTGAACAACATAACAAAGGGGGCCGCCACGGCAGGGCCTCGGAAAGGAGAAAAAAGGAATCGACGGATGTGCTTCTGAACAACATAACAAAGGGGGCCGCCACGGCAGGGCCTCGGAAAGGAGAAAAAAGGAATCGACGGATGTGCTTCTGAACAACATAACAAAGGGGGCCACCACGGCAGGGCCTCGGAAAGGAGAAAAAAGGAATCGACGGATGTGCTTCTGAACAACATAACAAAGGGGGCCGCCACGGCAGGGCCTCGGAAAGGAGAAAAAAGGAATCGACGGATGTGCTTCTGAACAACATAACAAAGGGGGCCGCCACGGCAGGGCCTCGGAAAGGAGAAAAAAGGAATCGACGGATGTGCTTCTGAACAACATAACAAAGGGGGCCACCACGGCAGGGCCTCGGAAAGGAGAAAAAAGGAATCGACGGATGTGCTTCTGAACAACATAACAAAGGGGGCCGCCACAGCAGGGCCTCGGAAAGGAGAAAAAAGGAATCGACGGATGTGCTTCTGAACAACATAACAAAGGGGGCCACCACGGCAGGGCCTCGGAAAGGAGAAAAAGGAATCGACGGATGTGCTTCTGAACAACATAACAAAGGGGGCCGCCACGGCAGGGCCTCGGAAAGGAGAAAAAAGGAATCGACGGATGTGCTTCTGAACAACATAACAAAGGGGGCCACCACGGCAGGGCCTCGGAAAGGAGAAAAAGGAATCGACGGATGTGCTTCTGAACAACATAACAAAGGGGGCCACCACGGCAGGGCCTCGGAAAGGAGAAAAAGGAATCGACGGATGTGCTTCTGAACAACATAACAAAGGGGGCCACCACGGCAGGGCCTCGGAAAGGAGAAAAAGGAATCGACGGATGTGCTTCTGAACAACATAACAAAGGGGGCCACCACGGCAGGGCCTCGGAAAGGAGAAAAAAGGAATCGACGGATGTGCTTCTGAACAACATAACAAAGGGGGCCGCCACGGCAGGGCCTCGGAAAGGAGAAAAAGGAATCGACGGATGTGCTTCTGAACAACATAACAAAGGGGGCCACCACGGCAGGGCCTCGGAAAGGAGAAAAAGGAATCGACGGATGTGCTTCTGAACAACATAACAAAGGGGGCCACCACGGCAGGGCCTCGGAAAGGAGAAAAAAGGAATCGACGGATGTGCATCTGAACAACATAACAAAGGGGGCCGCCACGGCAGGGCCTCGGAAAGGAGAAAAAAGGAATCGACGGATGTGCTTCTGAACAACATAACAAAGGGGGCCGCCACGGCAGGGCCTCGGAAAGGAGAAAAAAGGAATCGACGGATGTGCTTCTGAACAACATAACAAAGGGGGCCACCACGGCAGGGCCTCGGAAAGGAGAAAAAGGAATCGACGGATGTGCTTCTGAACAACATAACAAAGGGGGCCGCCACGGCAGGGCCTCGGAAAGGAGAAAAAAGGAATCGACGGATGTGCTTCTGAACAACATAACAAAGGGGGCCGCCACGGCAGGGCCTCGGAAAGGAGAAAAAAGGAATCGACGGATGTGCTTCTGAACAACATAACAAAGGGGGCCGCCACGGCAGGGCCTCGGAAAGGAGAAAAAAGGAATCGACGGATGTGCTTCTGAACAACATAACAAAGGGGGCCGCCACGGCAGGGCCTCGGAAAGGAGAAAAAGGAATCGACGGATGTGCTTCTGAACAACATAACAAAGGGGGCCGCCACAGCAGGGCCTCGGAAAGGAGAAAAAAGGAATCGACGGATGTGCTTCTGAACAACATAACAAAGGGGGCCGCCACAGCAGGGCCTCGGAAAGGAGAAAAAAGGAATCGACGGATGTGCTTCTGAACAACATAACAAAGGGGGCCGCCACGGCAGGGCCTCGGAAAGGAGAAAAAAGGAATCGACGGATGTGCTTCTGAACAACATAACAAAGGGGGCCGCCACGGCAGGGCCTCGGAAAGGAGAAAAAAGGAATCGACGGATGTGCTTCTGAACAACATAACAAAGGGGGCCACCACGGCAGGGCCTCGGAAAGGAGAAAAAAGGAATCGACGGATGTGCTTCTGAACAACATAACAAAGGGGGCCGCCACGGCAGGGCCTCGGAAAGGAGAAAAAAGGAATCGACGGATGTGCTTCTGAACAACATAACAAAGGGGGCCGCCACAGCAGGGCCTCTGAAAGGAGAAAAAAGGAATCGACGGATGTGCTTCTGAACAACATAACAAAGGGGGCCGCCACGGCAGGGCCTCGGAAAGGAGAAAAAAGGAATCGACGGATGTGCTTCTGAACAACATAACAAAGGGGGCCACCACGGCAGGGCCTCGGAAAGGAGAAAAAGGAATCGACGGATGTGCTTCTGAACAACATAACAAAGGGGGCCGCCACGGCAGGGCCTCGGAAAGGAGAAAAAAGGAATCGACGGATGTGCTTCTGAACAACATAACAAAGGGGGCCGCCACAGCAGGGCCTCGGAAAGGAGAAAAAAGGAATCGACGGATGTGCTTCTGAACAACATAACAAAGGGGGCCGCCACGGCAGGGCCTCGGAAAGGAAAAAAAGGAATCGACGGATGTGCTTCTGAACAACATAACAAAGGGGGCCGCCACAGCAGGGCCTCGGAAAGGAGAAAAAAGGAATCGACGGATGTGCTTCTGAACAACATAACAAAGGGGGCCGTCACGGCAGGGCATCGGAAAGGAGAAAAAAGGAATCGACGGATGTGCTTCTGAACAACATAACAAAGGGGGCCGCCACGGCAGGGCATCGGAAAGGAGAAAAAAGGAATCGACGGATGTGCTTCTGAACAACATAACAAAGGGGGCCGCCACGGCAGGGCATCGGAAAGGAGAAAAAAGGAATCGACGGAGGTGCTTCTGAACAACATAACAAAGGGGGCCGTCACGGCAGGGCATCGGAAAGGAGAAAAAAGGAATCGACGGAGGTGCTTCTGAACAACATAACAAAGGGGGCCGCCACGGCAGGGCATCGGAAAGGAGACAAAAGGAATCGACGGATGTGCTTCTGAACAACATAACAAAGGGGGCCGCCACAGCAGGGCCTCGGAGAAAAATAAAAAAGGGGACGCACCACGTGTAGTATCTGGCAGATGTTCAAGAACACCCGCTCATCACGTGTGCGCCTGCAAAGAGAGGGAGGAAAATGCGGCCTGTTGCGCGGTGAATCTGTGGTCTGGTGAATTTATTTAAAACCTAAATAAAGACACTGATGGCGTGCGCGCGGCATCGATGCCGGTGAACGTATAAGCGACGATTGGTGGGAGGCAGTGGATATACGATGTAGGAGGGGGCGGCAGCGGCTCTTCCTCGTCCAGCGATAGGGCAGCGAATGCCTGGTCCAGCTGTGCGCAAAGGGGACAATGGCTGTGCGGCAGCATCGCTGCCCCGCTAGCCTCACTGGACAGTGTGTCGCGCAGAAGTCGAGCGAGAATGAAGGGCACACGGCGGTCTCTGCAGTGGGTTCCCTCAGTACACATAATGTGCCGGCCGCGGTATCTGCGTCGGCGGACACGCCGTCGCTTGACACCGCTCGTGCGCTGCTTCTTACAGCGGCACAAGGGGCGGCTGCCGCGACGTCTCCTGCATCGGGTGCCAGAGGGGCCACTCACTGGCC
>NC_009319.2:1123116-1131683 GCF_000002845.2 Leishmania braziliensis MHOM/BR/75/M2904 | reverse complement strand
TAAAAGGGGACCACCACCGTAGTGCCCTGAAGAAGTATATGAAAGGGGACCACCACGGCAGTGCATCTGAGAAGTATATAAAAGGGGACCACCACGGCAGGGCACCTGAGACGTATATAAAAGGGGACCACCACGGCAGTGCACCTGAGACGTATATAAAAGGGGACCACCACGGCAGTGCACCTGAGAAGTATATAAAAGGGGACCACCACGGCAGTGCACCTGAGACGTATATAAAAGGGGACCACCACGGCAGTGCACCTGAGAAGTATATGAAAGGGGACCACCACGGCAGTGCATCTGAGAAGTATATAAAAGGGGACCACCACGGCAGTGCACCTGAGAAGTATATAAAAGGGGGCCACCACGGCAGTGCACCTGAGAAGTATATAAAAGGGGACCACCACGGCAGTGCATCTGAGAAGTATATAAAAGGGGACCACCACGGCAGTGCATCTGAGACGTATATAAAAGGGGACCACCACGGCAGTGCACCTGAGAAGTATATAAAAGGGGACCACCACGGCAGTGCATCTGAGAAGTATATAAAAGGGGACCACCACGGCAGGGCATCTGAGACGTATATAAAAGGGGACCACCACGGCAGTGCATCTGAGAAGTATATGAAAGGGGACCACCACGGCAGTGCACCTGAGAAGTATATAAAAGGGGACCACCACGGCAGTGCACCTGAGACGTATATAAAAGGGGACCACCACGGCAGTGCATCTGAGACGTATATAAAAGGGGACCACCACGGCAGTGCACCTGAGACGTATATAAAAGGGGACCACCACGGCAGTGCACCTGAGAAGTATATAAAAGGGGACCACCACGGCAGTGCATCTGAGAAGTATATAAAAGGGGACCACCACGGCAGTGCATCTGAGACGTATATAAAAGGGGACCACCACGGCAGTGCACCTGAGAAGTATATAAAAGGGGACCACCACGGCAGTGCACCTGAGAAGTATATAAAAGGGGACCACCACGGCAGTGCACCTGAGAAGTATATAAAAGGGGACCACCACGGCAGTGCACCTGAGAAGTATATAAAAGGGGACCACCACGGCAGTGCATCTGAGAAGTATATAAAAGGGGACCACCACGGCAGTGCATCTGAGACGTATATAAAAGGGGACCACCACGGCAGTGCACCTGAGAAGTATATAAAAGGGGACCACCACGGCAGTGCACCTGAGAAGTATATAAAAGGGGACCACCACGGCAGGGCATCTGAAAGAAAGAAAGAAGGGGGCCGCCACAACAGGCCTCGGAAGAAAAGAAAGAAGGGGGCTGCCACAACAGGCCTCGGAAGAAAAGAATGAAGGGGGCCGCCACGGCAGTGCATCTGAAAGAATGAAGGGGGCCACCACGGCAGTGCATCTGAAAGAATGAAGGGGGCCTCCAAAAAAGGCCTCGGAAGAAAAGAATGAAGGGGGCCGCCACGGCAGTGCATCTGAAAGAATGAAGGGGGCCACCACGGCAGTGCATCTGAAAGCAAGAAAGAAGGGGGCCACCACGGCAGGCCTCGGAGAAAAGAGAAAGAAAGGGGGCCACCACGGCAGGGCATCTGAAGAAAAGAAAGAAGGGGGCCACCACGGCAGTGCATCCGAAAGAAATAAAGAAAGGGGGCCACCACGGCAGTGCATCTGAAAGAAATAAAGAAGGGGGCCACCACGGCAGTGCATCTGAAAGAAAGAAAGAAGGGGGCCACCACGGCAGTGCATCTGAAAGAAATAAAGAAGGGGGCCACCACGGCAGGGCATCTGAAGAAAAGAAAGAAGGGGGCCACCACGGCAGGCCTCGGAGAAAGATAAAAAAGGGGACGCACCACGTGTAGTATCTGGCAGATGTTCAAGAACACCCGCTCATCACGTGTGCGCCTGCAAAGAGAGGGAGGAAAATGCGGCCTGTTACGCGTTGAATTTGTGGTCTGGTGAATTTATTTAAAACCTAAATAAAGACACTGATGGCGTGCGCGCGGCATCGACGCCGGTGAACGTATAAGCGACGATTGGTGGGAGGCAGTGGATATACGATGTAGGAAGGGGCGGCAGCGGCTCTTCCTCGTCCAGCGATAGGGCAGCGAATGCCTGGTCCAGCTGTGCGCAAAGGGGACAATGGCTGTGCGGCAGCATCGCTGCCCCGCTAGCCTCACTGGACAGGGTGTCGCGCAGAAGTCGAGCGAGAATGAAGGGCACACGGCGGTCTCTGCAGTGGCTTCCCTCAGTACACATAATGCGCCGGCCGCGGTATCTGCGTCGGCGGACACGCCGTCGCTTGACACCGCTCGTGCGCTGCTTCTTACAGCGGCACAAGGGGCGGCTGCCGCGGCGTCTCCTGCATCGGGTGCCAGAGGGGCCACTCACCGGCCGCAGGGGAATCGGCTTGGCCACCGCAGAGGCCACACCAGCTGCGGCGTCCGCGTCCGTACGTGGGAGCACGTCGCCCGGCCGCAGCGTCCCCGCATCGCTCGCCACGTCCGATGCGGCGTCCGCGTCCGTGCGTGGGAGCACATCGCTTGGCTGCAGCGTCCCCGCATCGCTCTCCTCAGTGCACAGGCCTACGCGCCGGAATCGCTCGATCCCGAGTTCCCGTCGCTGGCGCTCTCTGAAGCGGATTTCAGCAGCAGAGAATATAGCCCGGCCGTAGCGTCCGAGTCGAGCACCGCCCAGCCGACTTCCGCGATCGGTGCGCTGCTTCTTACAGCCGCACAAGGGGCGGCTGCCGCGACGTCTCCTGCATCGGGTGCCAGAGGGGCCACCCACCGGCCGCAGCGGCACCACCTCAGGGGTTGGAGGCGCCTCGTCTGTTGCGGGCTCAGCCCTTATGCGCTTCACCCTCCTGTGAGCCCGAGCTGCTGTTACCCTCCTTTCGCAAGGTAACCTTTCTTCCGGCGGGGGGAGCATGCGCAAAGGCGGCGGGATGGGAAGGGGGCGGGGGACGGGGCGTGTCTCGCAGCGGGCGTCAGAGGGGCCACCCACCGGCCGCAGCGGCACCACCTCAGGAGCTGAAGGCGCCTCGTCTGTTGCGGGCTCAGCCCTTATGCGCTTCACCCTCCTGTGAGCCCGAGCTGCTGTTACCCTCCTTTCGCAAGGTAACCTTTCTTCCGGCGGGGGGAGCATGCGCAAAGGCGGCGGGATGGGAAGGGGGCGGGGGACGGGGCGTGTCTCGCAGCGGGTGTCAGAGGGGCCACCCACCGGCCGCAGCGGCACCACCTCAGGGGCTGGACGTGCCGCGTCTGTTGCGGGCACATCCCTTATGCGCTTCACCCTCCTGTGAGCCCGAGCTGCTGTTACCCTCCTTTCGCAAGGTAACCTTTCTTCCGGCGGGGGGAGCATGCGCAAAGGCGGCGGGATGGGAAGGGGGCGGGGGACGGGGCGTGTCTCACAACGGCTGTCAGAGGGGCCACCCACCGGCCGCAGCGGCACCACCTCAGGGGCTGGACGTGCCTCGTCTGTTGCGGGCACATCACTCGCCCATGTCACCCTCTTGTGAGCCCGAGCTGCTGTTACCCTCCTTTCGCAAGGTAACCTTTCTTCCGGCGGGGGGAGCATGCGCAAAGGCGGCGGGATGGGAAGGGGGCGGGGGACGGGGCGGGGGACGGGGCGTGTCTCACAACGGCTGTCAGAGGGGCCACCCACCGGCCGCAGCGGCACCACCTCAGGGGCTGGACGTGCCGCGTCTGTTGCGGGCACATCACTCGCCCATGTCACCCTCTTGTGAGCCCGAGCTGCTGTTACCCTCCTTTCGCAAGGTAACCTTTCTTCCGGCGGGGGGAGCATGCGCAAAGGCGGCGGGATGGGAAGGGGGCGGGGGACGGGGCGGGGGACGGGGCGGGGGACGGGGCGTGTCTCACAACGGCTGTCAGAGGGGCCACCCACCGGCCGCAGCGGCACCACCTCAGGGGCTGGACGTGCCTCGTCTGTGGCAGGCTCATCACTCGTGCACTCCGCCTTCTTCACGCCTCTAACTTTTGTCCAAGCTACTTTGCACCACTCCGTTATTTTCCGCAAAGGGAAGAGGGACAAAGGCGGCGAGAGGCGAACGGGGTGGGAGTCGGGGCTGTGCTCCATCGAGTCGTGGTCCATGGTTGGCGAGGCAGTCTTAAGAGAAACGCAGAGGGAAGGAGAGAGGCGAGCGGGCCAACGCAGGCAAAGAGAGAAAAGAGAGGGAATACGGAGGGAAGAGCACGGGGAAAGGGTCCCGTGTGTGTGTGTGTGTGTGTGTGTGTGTGTGTCTATGTGTGTGTGTATCTGTGTGTGTATGTGTATGTGAGCGGGTGTGGGTGTGTAGGTGTGTACGTGGTGAGTGCGAGGAAAGGCGCTGCATCTTCACCCGTGGGCGTTGAACGGGTACATCACAGGCATACACGCACGTGGGGAGCAAAGGGGAGACGGAAGGGTGGACGTGAAGGGAGACAAAGGAGAGAGAGCGAGGGATGGGAGGAGGTGGGGGTGGGGTGGCAGCACGCCAGAGGGAGGATGGCGCCAAGGGAGCCGTCTACGGAAGCAGGGGCGTTGGGGTGTGGTGTCATTCGATCGAAGAGTGGCAAGCACCTTTGCCCGGGGAGGGGGGCTGCAAGGCGGCCCCCTTTCGGGCAGACGGTCTCGGAAGCCGGATTACCAGGCCTGCGCCACGGATGCCTTCACCGACGCACCCACGCGGAGGGAGAAGGGGAGGAGGATGGCCTTGTACGCGATGCGCAATGATGAAAAGGTGGTGAAACGAAGCACCGAAGGGGTCGCGACTGCCGTACAGAGAAGGCCGCAGCGCAGAGTCGAGAGCAGCGATGAAATGACCTTCGCCGCTTAGCTCCAACCCATCCGCGCTGGCGTAGGCGTTCGGCGAACACAAGCGACACGAACAGGAACGAGGACAGAAAAGGAGAGAAGGCGAAACTTTGAGGAAGAGGGAGGAAGAGCGCAGCGGCACACACGCACACACACATCATAATCAAGCCTACTCGCCCAGCAGACCGTTGATGCGCAGGAACGCCTTCATGTTGGCCTTGCGGCCAGCGAACCTCTCGTACGCAACGTTGGCGTCCACCGAGTTGCCCACAGAGAGCACGCGCGCGCGCAGGTGATCTCCGTTCTCGCGCGTCAGCCCACCGCTCTCCAGGAACCACTCGAGCCCGTCGCAGTCCAACACCCGCGCCCACTCGTACACGTAGTAGTTCGAGGCGTACCCGCCAGCGACAATGTGCAGGAAGTACCCACTGTGGTAGCGCGGCGGCACCTCGGTCATCCCAACTCCAAAGGCCCTCATTGCCGCCTCCTCCGTGGCACGATGCCAGTGGAGATCGAGGTACGCCGCCTTGTCCACCTCGATGGTATGGAGGCCGGCACCGTACGTCTCGGCCGCCTTCATGCGGTCCACCAGCGCCTGCGGGATCGGCTCCTTGGTCTCGTAGTGAAGCGCGTAATTCTTCAGCACGGCATCGTACATCGCCCAGTGCTCGTTGATCTGCGATGGGAACTCGAGGAAGTCACGGACGACGCTCGTGCCGGAGAGTGTTGAGTACGGGAGGTTGCTTAGCATGCCGTGGAGTCCGTGGCCGAACTCGTGGAAGAGCGTCGTCACGTTGTCACGGGTCAACAAGGCCGGCCTTCCCTCCGCCGGCTTCACAGTGTTCAGCACGTTGTACACGACTGGCTTTCGGCCAAGCAGGGAGGCCTGGCGAACAATGAATGTCATCCACGCACCACCGCGCTTGCCTGCACGCGCGTAGGGGTCGATGCCAAAAATGGCGAGCGACTCGCCCGTGCAGTCGAACATCTCGAGCGTCATCACATCGGGGTGGTACACCGGCAGATCGGTGCGCCGCTGCATCGTCACGCCGTAGAGCTTCTCCGCCGCGTAGAACACGCCGCGCTCAAGGGCGTTGTTCAGCTCAAAGTACGGCTTCGCCTCGTTCTCGTCGAGATCGTACAGCTGCCTGCGCACCCGCTCCGCGTAGTAGCGCCAGTCCCATGACGCCAGCTCGAAGTCGCCACCCTCCTCGCGGATCATCTGCTGGATGTCAGCGGCCTCCTTCGTCGCCTTTGGCGCTGCCGCTTTGCCCATGTCGCGCAGCAACGCCTCCGCAGACGCCGGATCGGCCATCTGGTTCTGGAGCTGCCACTCCGCAAAGCTCTTCTTGCCAAGCAGCGTCGCCCTCCTGAGGCGCAGCTGCGCCATCTCGACCGTGATGGCGGTTGTGCCATTCTCGTCGCCACGTCCGGCGCGCTGCTCGCTCGCCTCGAGCAGGCGGCCGCGCGTCTCGCGGTTCCTCAGTGAAGCGAGCAGCGGCTGCTGCGTCGTGTTCACAATGACCAACGCATGCTTGCCGGGGTGGCCGAGGCTCTCCGCCTCTTTCTGTGCCGTCGCGATCTCGTCCTCGCTGAGGCCCTCCAGCTCAGCAGCGTCAGCCACGATCAGCGACGCGGTCCTGCGTGTGTCCATGAGCCTCTTGGCGAAGCCACTCTCGAGAGTGGCAAGGCGCTCGTTCACCTGCTTCAGCTCCTCCTTGACCGCGTCGTCAAGGCCGGCGCCACCCGTTCGGAACTCCTTTGCGTGGTGCTCCACGAGGCGCAAGTCCTCGCCAGCAAGACGGGCACGCTCGTCGTATACGGCCCTGATGCGGCTCTACAAGGCGCTGTCGAGGTAAACCCTGTGCGCGTGGGCGGAGAACTTTGGTGCGTAGGCCTGCTCGAGCTTTTGCATCTCTGGGCTCACGTGTGCGCGCGTAAGCAGCGCCCCGCTCTCCTCGAGTGCCACAACGGTGTTCTCGAAGGTGGGCGTGTCGGGGTTGGCCTTGATCGCCTCGATCTCCGCCATCTGCTCCGCCATGCCCTGCTCGAAGGCGGGCGCGTAGTGCTCCACCTTCACCCTGTCAAAGGGTGGGTATTTTGGTGCGGCAGACGGCTCTGCTGAAGCAGCGGGTTGACGGACATGGCGGCACTGGTGGAGAGGCAGAGGCGGCACACACTGACGGGAGCAGAAAACGATGGCAGGCGCTGCACAGCGTCACAGGAGAGAGCGAGACGTGCCGGGGATTAACCGCGAGAAGGCGGGGAGTGTACGAGACACACAAAGCCCAAGCGTGCCTGTGGGTGGTGGCTGTGGCGTGGTCGTCGCAAGAAGAGGCCGCAGTGTAGAGAGACGAGTGGCACGGAGGAGAACGAGGCGGGGAAAGAGAAAGCGCGAGAGCCACTTGTGGGTTCGTGCTGCAGAGCGGGTGCGAAACGGCAAAGAAGACGGGGTACAACACTGCCGAGGGAGGCACAATGGAGTCGCCCCACCACCACCCCATGAGCGCGGATAGGTTGCACACCAGCGGAGGGCACAACACGGGATGCTTCAGCAAAACAAGAGAGACGACACCGACGGAGGATGTACTGAGTGCGCCAGATAGCGCCACACGCAGGCGGACTGCAGGTGTGGGGAAGAGGATGAGTCTGCATGCGCTGTCACATGTCGGTGCAGCAGCAGCACAAGAGGAAGCGGGGGGTACCTACGGGGAAAGAGAGAAAGAAGGGAGGGGCACAAACAGCGCTTGAGCAGCAACGACAAAAGCCGTACGAGCGATGGAAGCCTCATCGCCCGGCTGTACGGCGCGGAGGGGGGAGGCGAGGCGCCGCACAGGCACCCACGCACAACTTTGGGTGGGCGGATGTGCACGACTCCCCGGGGTAGAAGAAGAAGAGACGCCGTCGTCATCGCACGCCCCCCTCTAGAGCAAACCGAGAGGAGGTGAAGCAGCGCTGAAATGCTTCGCACCGCACACGGAGTGCGGCACGTCCTCGAGTGCAACACAGAACAGCACTCCGTCCATCGAGCGCACAAGCCGCTCGGTCTCGTGCTTGCACTTGCAGAGGCTCATTGAACACTTCCGGCACTCCGCCGCAAGCGCCTCCCACAGCGAGGCGTCCGCGGTGGCGTGGGCGGGGGGTAGTGACGTGCGTGGAGGTGAGGACAGCCTTTCAAGTGCCTGCCCGCATAGCGGAGACTTCTCAGGCCCGAGTAAAGGCAGTGCCGAGTCGTCGGCGGGGCGGCGCGTGGCACCTCGAGTGGTGCCGCAGTCCTTGGCGAGGCTGCGCGGCAGGCCATTCACCAAGTTTTGCTGGATTGCAATGTAAAAGAGCGCCGCATCGACGCCCCCTCTGAGAAGTAGAGACTTCTTGTGTGCGTACACAGCCGGTTAAGCCAGTGGCCTCTTCCGACTCCGCCGAAGCCGTGGTGCGTCCCCTGTGCTGCCGCGATTGCAGGCTGACCCGTGGCCGGTGCGATGCGCAGTGTCCGGTCTCTGGCCCCCACCGACCCTTCTGAGAGCAGGGACTGCAGACACAGCATCGCCGCTCGGGGCTCTGCGTGTGCCGAGTGATTCGCTGTGAGATACCCATGGTTTGTCAGCGCGTCTGCAGCCCGCCCTTGCGGCTGGACTCCGCCGAACCGGCTTGGCGGGTACACGTCTGTACTAGCGAGTCACGTCCGCAAAGAGGCGCTGCGGTGGACGTCGACACTTCATCCGCTTCAGCTGCAGCAGCGCGTCCTCTCGCGGCAACGGCGCCCCTGCCGCA
>NC_009319.2:1112948-1123016 GCF_000002845.2 Leishmania braziliensis MHOM/BR/75/M2904 | reverse complement strand
CATGCGCAAAGGCAGCGGCATGGGAACGGGGCGGGTGACGGGGCGTGTCTCGCAGCGGGCGTCAGAGGGGCCAATCACTGGCAGCAGCGGCACCACCTCAGGGGCTGGAGGTGCCTCGTCTGTTTCGGGCACATCACTCGTCCACTTCACCCTCTTGTGAGCTCGAGTTGGTGTTACCCTCCTTTCGCAAGGTAACCTTTCTTCCGGCGGGGGGAGCATGCGCAAAGGCGGCGGGATGGGAACGGGGCGGGGGACGGGGCGTGTCTCGCAGCGGGCGTCAGAGGGGCCACTCACCGGCCGCAGCGGCACCACCTCAGGGGCTGGACGTGCCTCGTGTGTTTCGGGCACATCACTCGCCCATGTCACCCTCTTGTGAGCCCGAGCTGCTGTTACCCTCCTTTCGCAAGGTAACCTTTCTTCCGGCGGGGGGAGCATGCGCAAAGGCGGCGGGATGGGAAGGGGGCGGGGGACGGGGCGTGTCTCGCAGCGGGTGTCAGAGGGGCCACCCACCGGCCGCAGCGGCACCACCTCAGGGGCTGGACGTGCCGCGTCTGTTGCGGGCACATCACTCGCCCATGTCACCCTCTTGTGAGCCCGAGCTGCTGTTACCCTCCTTTCGCAAGGTAACCTTTCTTCCGGCGGGGGGAGCATGCGCAAAGGCGGCGGGATGGGAAGGGGGCGGGGGACGGGGCGTGTCTCACAACGGCTGTCAGAGGGGCCACCCACCGGCCGCAGCGGCACCACCTCAGGGGCTGGACGTGCCTCGTCTGTTGCGGGCACATCACTCGCCCATGTCACCCTCTTGTGAGCCCGAGCTGCTGTTACCCTCCTTTCGCAAGGTAACCTTTCTTCCGGCGGGGGGAGCATGCGCAAAGGCGGCGGGATGGGAAGGGGGCGGGGGACGGGGCGGGGGACGGGGCGTGTCTCACAACGGCTGTCAGAGGGGCCACCCACCGGCCGCAGCGGCACCACCTCAGGGGCTGGACGTGCCTCGTCTGTGGCAGGCTCATCACTCGTGCACTCCGCCTTCTTCACGCCTCTAACTTTTGTCCAAGCTACTTTGCACCACTCCGTTATTTTCCGCAAAGGGAAGAGGGACAAAGGCGGCGAGAGGCGAACGGGGTGGGAGTCGGGGCTGTGCTCCATCGAGTCGTGGTCCATGGTTGGCGAGGCAGTCTTAAGAGAAACGCAGAGGGAAGGAGAGAGGCGAGCGGGCCAACGCAGGCAAAGAGAGAAAAGAGAGGGAATACGGAGGGAAGAGCACGGGGAAAGGGTCCCGTGTGTGTGTGTGTGTGTGTGTGTGTGTGTGTCTATGTGTGTGTGTATCTGTGTGTGTATGTGTATGTGAGCGGGTGTGGGTGTGTAGGTGTGTACGTGGTGAGTGCGAGGAAAGGCGCTGCATCTTCATCCGTGGGCGTTGAACGGGTACATCACAGGCATACACGCACGTGGGGAGCAAAGGGGAGACGGAAGGGTGGACGTGAAGGGAGACAAAGGAGAGAGAGCGAGGGATGGGAGGAGGTGGGGGTGGGGTGGCAGCACGCCAGAGGGAGGATGGCGCCAAGGGAGCCGTCTACGGAAGCAGGGGCGTTGGGGTGTGGTGTCATTCGATCGAAGAGTGGCAAACATCTTGCCCGGGGAGGGGGGCTGCAAGGCGGCCCCCTTTCGGGCAGACGGTCTCGGAAGCCGGATTACCAGGCCTGCGCCACGGATGCCTTCACCGACGCACCCACGCGGAGGGAGAAGGGGAGGAGGATGGCCTTGTACGCGATGCGCAATGATGAAAAGGTGGTGAAACGAAGCACCGAAGGGGTCGCGACTGCCGTACAGAGAAGGCCGCAGCGCAGAGTCGAGAGCAGCGATGAAATGACCTTCGCCGCTTAGCTCCAACCCATCCGCGCTGGCGTAGGCGTTCGGCGAACACAAGCGACACGAACAGGGACGAGGACAGAAAAGGAGAGAAGGCGAAACTTTGAGGAAGAGGGAGGAAGAGCGCAGCGGCACACACGCACACACACATCATAATCAAGCCTACTCGCCCAGCAGACCGTTGATGCGCAGGAACGCCTTCATGTTGGCCTTGCGGCCAGCGAACTTCTCGTACGCAACGTTGGCGTCCACCGAGTTGCCCACAGAGAGCACGCGCGCGCGCAGGTGATCTCCGTTCTCGCGCGTCAGCCCACCGCTCTCCAGGAACCACTCGAGCCCGTCGCAGTCCAACACCCGCGCCCACTCGTACACGTAGTAGTTCGAGGCGTACCCGCCAGCGACAATGTGCAGGAAGTACCCACTGTGGTAGCGCGGCGGCACCTCGGTCATCCCAACTCCAAAGGCCCTCATTGCCGCCTCCTCCGTGGCACGATGCCAGTGGAGATCGAGGTACGCCGCCTTGTCCACCTCGATGGTATGGAGGCCGGCACCGTACGTCTCGGCCGCCTTCATGCGGTCCACCAGCGCCTGCGGGATCGGCTCCTTGGTCTCGTAGTGAAGCGCGTAGTTCTTCAGCACGGCATCGTACATCGCCCAGTGATCGTTGATCTGCGATGGGAACTCGAGGAAGTCACGGGCGACGCTCGTGCCGGAGAGTGTTGAGTACTGGAGGTTGCTTAGCATGCCGTGGAGTCCGTGGCCGAACTCGTGGAAGAGCGTCGTCACGTTGTCACGGGTCAACAAGGCCGGCCTTCCCTCCGCCGGCTTCACAGTGTTCAGCACGTTGTACACGACTGGCTTTCGGCCAAGCAGGGAGGCCTGGCGAACAATGAATGTCATCCACGCACCACCGCGCTTGCCTGCACGCGCGTAGGGGTCGATGCCAAAAATGGCGAGCGACTCGCCCGTGCAGTCGAACATCTCGAGCGTCATCACATCGGGGTGGTACACCGGCAGATCGGTGCGCCGCTGCATCGTCACGCCGTAGAGCTTCTCCGCCGCGTAGAACACGCCGCGCTCAAGGGCGTTGTTCAGCTCAAAGTACGGCTTCGCCTCGTTCTCGTCGAGATCGTACAGCTGCCTGCGCACCCGCTCCGCGTAGTAGCGCCAGTCCCATGACGCCAGCTCGAAGTCGCCACCCTCCTCGCGGATCATCTGCTGGATGTCAGCGGCCTCCTTCGTCGCCTTTGACGCTGCCGCTTTGCCCATGTCGCGCAGCAACGCCTCCGCAGACGCCGCATCGGCCATCTGGTTCTGGAGCTGCCACTCCGCAAAGCTCTTCTTGCCAAGCAGCGTCGCCCTCCTGAGGCGCAGCTGCGCCATCTCGACCGTGATGGCGGTTGTGCCATTCTCGTCGCCACGTCCGGCGCGCTGCTCGCTCGCCTCGAGCAGGCGGCCGCGCGTCTCGCGGTTCCTCAGTGAAGCGAGCAGCGGCTGCTGCGTCGTGTTCACAATGACCAACGCATGCTTGCCGGGGTGGCCGAGGCTCTCCGCCTCTTTCTGTGCCGTCGCGATCTCGTCCTCGCTGAGGCCCTCCAGCTCAGCAGCGTCAGCCACGATCAGCGACGCGGTCCTGCGTGTGTCCATGAGCCTCTTGGCGAAGCCACTCTCGAGAGTGGCAAGGCGCTCGTTCACCTGCTTCAGCTTCTCCTTGACCGCGTCGTCAAGGCCGGCGCCACCCGTTCGGAACTCCTTTGCGTGGTGCTCCACGAGGCGCAAGTCCTCGCCAGCAAGACGGGCACGCTCGTCGTATACGGCCCTGATGCGGCTCTACAAGGCGCTGTCGAGGTAGACCCGGTGCGTGTGGGCGGAGAACTTTGGTGCGTAGGCCTGCTCGAGCTTTTGCATCTCTGGGCTCACGTGTGCGCGCGTAAGCAGCGCCCCGCTCTCCTCGAGTGCCACAACGGTGTTCTCGAAGGTGGGCGTGTCGGGGTTGGCCTTGATCGCCTCGATCTCCGCCATCTGCTCCGCCATGCCCTGCTCGAAGGCGGGCGCGTAGTGCTCCACCTTCACCCTGTCAAAGGGTGGGTATTTTGGTGCGGCAGACGGCTCTGCTGAAGCAGCGGGTTGACGGACATGGCGGCACTGGTGGAGAGGCAGAGGCGGCACACACTGACGGGAGCAGAAAACGATGGCAGGCGCTGCACAGCGTCACAGGAAAGAGCGAGACGTGCCGGGGATTAACCGCGAGAAGGCGGGGAGTGTACGAGACACACAAAGCCCAAGCGTGCCTGTGGGTGGTGGCTGTGGCGTGGTCGTCGCAAGAAGAGGCCGCAGTGTAGAGAGACGAGTGGCACGGAGGAGAACGAGGCGGGGAAAGAGAAAGCGCGAGAGCCACTTGTGGGTTCGTGCTGCAGAGCGGGTGCGAAACGGCAAAGAAGACGGGGTACAACACTGCCGAGGGAGGCACAATGGAGTCGCCCCACCACCACCACCACCACCCACCACCCCATGAGCGCGGATAGGTTGCACACCAGCGGAGGGCACAACACGGGATGCTTCAGCAAAACAAGAGAGACGACACCGACGGAGGATGTACTGAGTGCGCCAGATAGCGCCACACGCAGGCGGACTGCAGGTGTGGGGAAGAGGATAAGATGAGTCTGCATGCGCTGTCACATGTCGGTGCAGCAGCAGCACAAGAGGAAGCGGGGGGTACCTACGGGGAAAGAGAGAAAGAAGGGAGGGGCACAAACAGCGCTTGAGCAGCAACGACAAAAGCCGTACGAGCGATGGAAGCCTCATCGCCCGGCTGTACGGCGCGGAGGGGGGAGGCGAGGCGCCGCACAGGCACCCACGCACAACTTTGGGTGGGCGGATGTGCACGACTCCCCGGGGTAGAAGAAGAAGAGACGCCGTCGTCATCGCACGCCCCCCTCTAGAGCAAACCGAGAGGAGGTGAAGCAGCGCTGAAATGCTTCGCACCGCACACGGAGTGCGGCACGTCCTCGAGTGCAACACAGAACAGCACTCCGTCCATCGAGCGCACAAGCCGCTCGGTCTCGTGCTTGCACTTGCAGAGGCTCATTGAACACTTCCGGCACTCCGCCGCAAGCGCCTCCCACAGCGAGGCGTCCGCGGTGGCGTGGGCGGGGGGTAGTGACGTGGTGGAGGTGAGGGACATCTCAGCAGCGCCCTCGCCCTACTCGGCACCGCAGCGCGAGAGCGCCAAGAAGGCCAACGCACTTTTCTCTCGAAAGGGACACGTCTGTGTGTGGGTGTAACCCGCGTGGCCAAGTCCTACGGAGGATGCAGCAGTGCCGCACGCGATGGCGCCGTTGTCGCACGCCACCAGGCGCATACGTATACCAGCGGGGAGGAGGAGGACGACGAGGGAGAAGCAGAAGGGCTGAGGTGACGAGACAGAGAGCGAAGGAGAACGAGAGCCACGCGAGGATGCTCCCCAATGTCCTGCGCTGTAACGCATCCGCGCACGCAGAGAGAGAGGGGAGGGGGTCTGCTGCACCCGCAGGTGGATGCTTCACACAAGCGCGCACCTGCCCAGCACTCCACAGCAATGGGCCCGGCTGCTGTAGATGAACAAAGAATGCGAGGGGAGTGGCAACAAGAAACACCGCGGCGCAGAGGAGCTCTGCAGACCGCCCCGTGCGTCTCTGTCGCTCACCACTCACGTATGCGCACATGCATGCGTACAGCGGAACAGTGACCAGAGCGGTTGGAAGGGCTTTGAAAAAGCGGAAGAAACATCTGCAGGCGCGCGTCTTCTCGTGTCTCACCTGTGAGGGAAGGCGGAGAGGTGACAGCCACGCGGACATTCGTCGACGCGCGTGCACTGAGGGGGGGGAGGGGGGGCGAAGACACGAGAAAAGCCACAAAACATTCCCCACAACACACGACAACTCCACACACACACACAAGCGGAGGGCTCAAGTGACGTACAGATAAAGCGGCAGCGTCTCTGCGAAGTAAAGAAAAAAGGGCCACCACGGCAGGGCCTCGGAAAGGAGAAAAAGGAATCGACGGATGTGCTTCTGAACAACATAACAAAGGGGGCCACCACGGCAGGGCATCGGAAAGAAGAAAAAAGGAATCGACGGATGTGCTTCTGAGCAACATAACAAAGGGGGCCGCCACGGCAGGGCCTCGGAAAGGAGAAAAAAGGAATCGACGGATGTGCTTCTGAGCAACATAACAAAGGGGGCCACCACGGCAGGGCCTCGGAAAGGAGAAAAAAGGAATCGACGGATGTGCTTCTGAACAACATAACAAAGGGGGCCACCACGGCAGGGCCTCGGAAAGGAGAAAAAAGGAATCGACGGATGTGCTTCTGAACAACATAACAAAGGGGGCCGCCACGGCAGGGCCTCGGAAAGGAGAAAAAAGGAATCGACGGATGTGCTTCTGAACAACATAACAAAGGGGGCCACCACGGCAGGGCCTCGGAAAGGAGAAAAAAGGAATCGACGGATGTGCTTCTGAACAACATAACAAAGGGGGCCACCACGGCAGGGCCTCGGAAAGGAGAAAAAAGGAATCGACGGATGTGCTTCTGAACAACATAACAAAGGGGGCCACCACGGCAGGGCCTCGGAAAGGAGAAAAAGGAATCGACGGATGTGCTTCTGAACAACATAACAAAGGGGGCCACCACGGCAGGGCCTCGGAAAGAAGAAAAAAGGAATCGACGGATGTGCTTCTGAACAACATAACAAAGGGGGCCACCACGGCAGGGCCTCGGAAAGGAGAAAAAAGGAATCGACGGATGTGCTTCTGAACAACATAACAAAGGGGGCCACCACGGCAGGGCCTCGGAAAGGAGAAAAAAGGAATCGACGGATGTGCTTCTGAACAACATAACAAAGGGGGCCGCCACGGCAGGGCCTCGGAAAGGAGAAAAAGGAATCGACGGATGTGCATCTGAACAACATAACAAAGGGGGCCGCCACGGCAGGGCCTCGGCGAAGGATCAAAAAGAGGACGCACCACGTGTGGTGTCTGGCAGATGTTTAAGAACACCCGTCCATCACGTGGGCGCCTGCAAAAAAAGTAGAAAACGAATCTATAATTGGTGAGTCTCTGAGGTTTGTAAAAAAAAGTGCCCTACGGAGGGGCCTCAAAGAACATAACAAAGGGGGCCGCCACGGCAGGGCCTCGGAAAGGAGAAAAAAGGAATCGACGGATGTGCTTCTGAACAACATAACAAAGGGGGCCGCCACGGCAGGGCCTCGGAAAGGAGAAAAAAGGAATCGACGGATGTGCTTCTGAACAACATAACAAAGGGGGCCACCACGGCAGGGCCTCGGAAAGGAGAAAAAAGGAATCGACGGATGTGCTTCTGAACAACATAACAAAGGGGGCCGCCACGGCAGGGCCTCGGAAAGGAGAAAAAAGGAATCGACGGATGTGCTTCTGAACAACATAACAAAGGGGGCCGCCACGGCAGGGCCTCGGAAAGGAGAAAAAAGGAATCGACGGATGTGCTTCTGAACAACATAACAAAGGGGGCCGCCACGGCAGGGCCTCGGAAAGGAGAAAAAAGGAATCGACGGATGTGCTTCTGAACAACATAACAAAGGGGGCCGCCACGGCAGGGCCTCGGAAAGGAGAAAAAAGGAATCGACGGATGTGCTTCTGAACAACATAACAAAGGGGGCCGCCACGGCAGGGCCTCGGAAAGGAGAAAAAAGGAATCGACGGATGTGCTTCTGAACAACATAACAAAGGGAGCCGCCACGGCAGGGCCTCGGAAAGGAGAAAAAGGAATCGACGGATGTGCTTCTGAACAACATAACAAAGGGGGCCGCCACGGCAAGGCCTCGGAAAGGAGAAAAAAGGAATCGACGGATGTGCTTCTGAACAACATAACAAAGGGGGCCGCCACGGCAGGGCCTCGGAAAGGAGAAAAAAGGAATCGACGGATGTGCTTCTGAGCAACATAACAAAGGGGGCCGCCACGGCAGGGCCTCGGAAAGGAGAAAAAAGGAATCGACGGATGTGCTTCTGAACAACATAACAAAGGGGGCCGCCACGGCAGGGCCTCGGAAAGGAGAAAAAGGAATCGACGGATGTGCTTCTGAACAACATAACAAAGGGGGCCGCCACGGCAGGGCCTCGGAAAGGAGAAAAAAGGAATCGACGGATGTGCTTCTGAACAACATAACAAAGGGGGCCGCCACAGCAGGGCCTCGGAAAGGAGAAAAAGGAATCGACGGATGTGCTTCTGAACAACATAACAAAGGGAGCCGCCACAGCAGGGCCTCGGAAAGGAGAAAAAGGAATCGACGGATGTGCTTCTGAACAACATAACAAAGGGGGCCGCCACAGCAGGGCCTCGGAAAGGAGAAAAAAGAAATCGACGGATGTGCTTCTGAACAACATAACAAAGGGGGCCGCCACGGCAGGGCCTCGGAAAGGAGAAAAAAGGAATCGACGGATGTGCTTCTGAACAACATAACAAAGGGGGCCACCACGGCAGGGCCTCGGAAAGGAGAAAAAAGGAAGCGACGGATGTGCTTCTGAACAACATAACAAAGGGGGCCGCCACGGCAGGGCCTCGGAAAGGAGAAAAAAGGAATCGACGGATGTGCTTCTGAACAACATAACAAAGGGGGCCGCCACAGCAGGGCCTCGGAAAGGAGAAAAAAGGAATCGACGGATGTGCTTCTGAACAACATAACAAAGGGGGCCGCCACGGCAGGGCCTCGGAAAGGAGAAAAAAGGAATCGACGGATGTGCTTCTGAACAACATAACAAAGGGGGCCGCCACGGCAGGGCCTCGGAAAGGAGAAAAAAGGAATCGACGGATGTGCTTCTGAACAACATAACAAAGGGGGCCGCCACAGCAGGGCCTCGGAAAGGAGAAAAAAGGAATCGACGGATGTGCTTCTGAACAACATAACAAAGGGGGCCACCACGGCAGGGCCTCGGAAAGGAGAAAAAAGGAATCGACGGATGTGCTTCTGAACAACATAACAAAGGGGGCCGCCACAGCAGGGCCTCGGAAAGGAGAAAAAAGGAATCGACGGATGTGCTTCTGAACAACATAACAAAGGGGGCCGCCACGGCAGGGCCTCGGAAAGGAGAAAAAAGGAATCGACGGATGTGCTTCTGAACAACATAACAAAGGGGGCCACCACGGCAGGGCCTCGGAAAGGAGAAAAAAGGAATCGACGGATGTGCTTCTGAACAACATAACAAAGGGGGCCGCCACGGCAGGGCCTCGGAAAGGAGAAAAAAGGAATCGACGGATGTGCTTCTGAACAACATAACAAAGGGGGCCACCACGGCAGGGCCTCGGAAAGGAGAAAAAAGGAATCGACGGATGTGCATCTGAACAACATAACAAAGGGAGCCGCCACGGCAGGGCCTCGGCGAAAGATCAAAAAGAGGACGCACCACGTGTGGTGTCTGGCAGATGTTTAAGAACACCCGTCCATCACGTGGGCGCCTGCAAAAAAAGTAGAAAACGAATCTATAATTGGTGAGTCTCTGAGGTTTGTAAAAAAAAGTGCCCTACGGAGGGGCCTCAAAGAACATAACAAAGGGGGCCGCCACGGCAGGGCCTCGGAAAGGAGAAAAAAGGAATCGACGGATGTGCTTCTGAACAACATAACAAAGGGGGCCGCCACGGCAGGGCCTCGGAAAGGAGAAAAAAGGAATCGACGGATGTGCATCTGAACAACATAACAAAGGGGGCCGCCACGGCAGGGCCTCGGCGAAAGATCAAAAAGAGGACGCACCACGTGTGGTGTCTGGCAGATGTTTAAGAACACCCGTCCATCACGTGGGCTCCTGCAAAAAAAGTAGCAAATGCATCTACATCACGCGACTATCGCGGCCGGACCGACGAGCAACGGCGCGCACGTGCGCACGAGGCGGCGGCAAATAAGCGCCATGGCGAAGAGTCCTTCGCTATTAGTATAACGCAGCCTCCTGCATTTGGTCGCCACCGCCTTCATAATCCACTCTCCTGCACAGTATCGACGACCGAGCGAATAATGAGTTGCCCAACTCCATTTGGCCTTTCTTGGGAGAGGGGGCCGTCCACCTGGGAAAATCGGAGTTCGAGCCCATATGGATATTTGTGTAACTGTGATATCTCGCAGCTTACATCGCAGATAGTGGGCTGCGTGCATGGTCGGGAAGCATACGGCAGGGGCAGATAATACGGATGTTTGA
>NC_009319.2:1100829-1112848 GCF_000002845.2 Leishmania braziliensis MHOM/BR/75/M2904 | reverse complement strand
AAGCGCGAGAGCCACTTGTGGGTTCGTGCTGCAGAGCGGGTGCGAAACGGCAAAGAAGACGGGGTACAACACTGCCGAGGGAGGCACAATGGAGTCGCCCCACCACCACCACCACCACCACCACCCACCACCCCATGAGCGCGGATAGGTTGCACACCAGCGGAGGGCACAACACGGGATGCTTCAGCAAAACAAGAGAGACGACACCGACGGAGGATGTGCTGAGTGCGCCAGATAGCGCCACACGCAGGCGGACTGCAGGTGTGGGGAAGAGGATAAGATGAGTCTGCATGCGCTGTCACATGTCGGTGCAGCAGCAGCACAAGAGGAAGCGGGGGGTACCTACGGGGAAAGAGAGAGAAGGGAGGGGCACAAACAGCGCTTGAGCAGCAACGACAAAAGCCGTACGAGCGATGGAAGCCTCATCGCCCGGCTGTACGGCGCGGAGGGGGGAGGCGAGGCGCCGCACAGGCACCCACGCACAACTTTGGGTGGGCGGATGTGCACGACTCCCCGGGGTAGAAGAAGAAGAGACGCCGTCGTCATCGCACGCCCCCCTCTAGCGCAAACCGAGAGGAGGTGAAGCAGCGCTGAAATGCTTCGCACCGCACACGGAGTGCGGCACGTCCTCGAGTGCAACACAGAACAGCACTCCTTCCATCGAGCGCACAAGCCGCTCGGTCTCGTGCTTGCACTTGCAGAGGCCCATTGAACACTTCCGGCACTCCGCCGCAAGCGCCTCCCACAGCGAGGCGTCCGCGGTGGCGTGGGCGGGGGGTAGTGACGTGGTGGAGGTGAGGGACATCTCAGCAGCGCCCTCGCCCTACTCGGCACCGCAGCGCGAGAGCGCCAAGAAGGCCAACGCACTTTTCTCTCGAAAGGGACACGTCTGTGTGTGGGTGTAACCCGCGTGGCCAAGTCCTACGGAGGATGCAGCAGTGCCGCACGCGATGGCGCCGTTGTCGCACGCCACCAGGCGCATACGTATACCAGCGGGGAGGAGGAGGACGACGAGGGAGAAGCAGAAGGGCTGAGGTGACGAGACAGAGAGCGAAGGAGAACGAGAGCCACGCGAGGATGCTCCCCAATGCCCTGCGCTGTAACGCATCCGCGCACGCAGAGAGAGAGGGGAGGGGGTCTGCTGCACCCGCAGGTGGATGCTTCACACAAGCGCGCACCTGCCCAGCACTCCACAGCAATGGGCCCGGCTGCTGTAGATGAGCAAAGAATGCGAGGGGAGTGGCAACAAGAAACACCGCGGCGCAGAGGAGCTCTGCAGACCGCCCCGTGCGTCTCTGTCGCTCACCACTCACGTATGCGCACATGCATGCGTACAGCGCAACAGTGACCAGAGCGGTTGGAAGGGCATTGAAAGAGCGGAAGAAACATCTGCAGGCGCGCGTCTTCTCGTGTCTCACCTGTGAGGGAAGGCGGAGAGGTGACAGCCACGCGGACATTCGTCGACGCGCGTGCACTGAGGGGGGGGAGGGGGGGCGAAGACACGAGAAAAGCCACAAAACATTCCCCACAACACACGACAACTCCACACACACACACACCAGCGGAGGGCTCAAGTGACGTACAGATAAAGCGGCAGCGTCTCTGCGAAGTAAAGAAAAAAGGGCCACCACGGCAGGGCCTCGGAAAGGAAAAAAAAGGAATCGACGGATGTGCTTCTGAACAACATAACAAAGGGGGCCACCACGGCAGGGCCTCGGAAAGGAGAAAAAGGAATCGACGGATGTGCTTCTGAACAACATAACAAAGGGGGCCGCCACGGCAGGGCCTCGGAAAGGAGAAAAAGGAATCGACGGATGTGCTTCTGAACAACATAACAAAGGGGGCCGCCACAGCAGGGCCTCGGAAAGGAGAAAAAAGGAATCGACGGATGTGCTTCTGAACAACATAACAAAGGGGGCCGCCACGGCAGGGCCTCGGAAAGGAGAAAAAGGAATCGACGGATGTGCTTCTGAACAACATAACAAAGGGGGCCGCCACGGCAGGGCCTCGGAAAGGAGAAAAAAGGAATCGACGGATGTGCTTCTGAACAACATAACAAAGGGGGCCGCCACAGCAGGGCCTCGGAAAGGAGAAAAAAGGAATCGACGGATGTGCTTCTGAACAACATAACAAAGGGGGCCGCCACAGCAGGGCCTCGGAAAGGAGAAAAAGGAATCGACGGATGTGCTTCTGAACAACATAACAAAGGGGGCCGCCACAGCAGGGCCTCGGAAAGGAGAAAAAGGAATCGACGGATGTGCTTCTGAACAACATAACAAAGGGGGCCGCCACGGCAGGGCCTCGGAAAGGAGAAAAAAGGAATCGACGGATGTGCTTCTGAACAACATAACAAAGGGGGCCACCACGGCAGGGCCTCGGAAAGGAGAAAAAAGGAATCGACGGATGTGCTTCTGAACAACATAACAAAGGGGGCCGCCACGGCAGGGCCTCGGAAAGGAGAAAAAAGGAATCGACGGAGGTGCTTCTGAACAACATAACAAAGGGGGCCGCCACGGCAGGGCCTCGGCGAAAGATCAAAAAGAGGACGCACCACGTGTGGTGTCTGGCAGATGTTCAAGAACACCCGTTCATCACGTGTGCGCCTGCAAAAAAAGTAGAAAACGAATCTATAATTGGTGAGTCTCTGAGGTTTGTAAAAAAAGTGCCCTACGGAGGGGCCTCAAAGAACATAACAAAGGGGGCCGCCACGGCAGGGCCTCGGAAAGGAGAAAAAGGAATCGACGGATGTGCTTCTGAACAACATAACAAAGGGGGCCGCCACGGCAGGGCCTCGGCGAAAGATCAAAAAGAGGACGCACCACGTGTGGTGTCTGGCAGATGTTCAAGAACACCCGTCCATCACGTGTGCGGCCGCAAAAAAAGGGAGGAATAAACGCTCTTGCACGTCGCGAATCCGAGGTAGGGTGAATTACTTTAATATTTTATGGGACGCCCTGTGGATGTGCGCACGGCATCGCCGCCGGTGAAGCTAAAAGGGCTCCACCGTGAGTGCTGAACGGCCGGTTGCGGCCCCTCCTGCTTCCAGAGCGATACGGCAGGCACTGCCTGTTGCTGGGGTGTGCTAAGGGGATAATGAATGGCCGGTAGCGGCCCCTCCTGCTTCCTCAGCGATACGGCATCGCCGCCGGTGAAGCTAAAAGGGTTCCACCGTGAGTGCTGAACGGCCGGTAGCGGCCCCTCCTGCTTCCACAGCGATACGGCAGGCAGTGCCTGTTGCTGGGGTGTGCTAAGGGGATAATGAATGGCCGGTTGCGGCCCCTCCTGCTTCCACAGCGATACGGCAGGCACTGCCTGTTGCTGGGGTGTGCTAAGGGGATAATGAATGGCCGGTTGCGGCCCCTCCTGCTTCCACAGCGATACGGCAGGCACTGCCTGTTGCTGGGGTGTGCTAAGGGGATAATGAATGGCCGGTTGCGGCCCCTCCTGCTTCCACAGCGATACGGCAGGCACTGCCTGTTGCTGGGGTGTGCTAAGGGGATAATGAATGGCCGGTTGCGGCCCCTCCGGCTTCCACAGCGATACGGCAGGCAGTGCCTGTTGCTGGGGTGTGCAAAGGGGATAATGGAGGGGCGGCATCGTCGCTGCATCGCTCTCCTCAGTGCACAGGCCTACGCGCCGGAATCGCTCGATCCCGAGTTCCCGTCGCTGGCGCACTCTGAAGCGGATTTCAGCAGCAGAGAAACCGGCCCGGCTGTAGAGACCGAGTAGAGCACCGCCCAGCCGACTTCCGCGATCGGTGCGCTGCTTCTTACAGCCACACAAGGGGCGGCTGCCGCGACGTCTCCCGCATCGGGTGCCAGAGGGGCCACTCACCGGCCGCAGCGGAATCGGCTGGCCCACCGCAGAGGCCACACCAACTGCGGTATCCGTGTCCGTGCGTGGGAGCACATCGCCCGGCGGCAGCGTCGCTGCATCGCTCTCCTCAGTGCACAGGCCTACGCGCCGGAATCGCTCGATCCCGAGTTCCCGTCGCTGGCGCACTCTGAAGCGGATTTCAGCAGCAGAGAAACCGGCCCGGCTGTAGAGACCGAGTAGAGCACCGCCCAGCCGACTTCCGCGATCGGTGCGCTGCTTCTTACAGCCACACAAGGGGCGGCTGCCGCGACGTCTCCCGCATCGGGTGCCAGAGGGGCCACTCACCGGCCGCAGCGGAATCGGCTTGCCCACCGCAGAGGTCACACCAACTGCGGTATCCGTGTCCGTGCGTGGGAGCACATCGCCCGGCGGCAGCGTCGCTGCATCGCTCTCCTCAGTGCACAGGCCTACGCGCCGGAATCGCTCGATCCCGAGTTCCCGTCGCTGGCGCACTCTGAAGCGGATTTCAGCAGCAGAGAAACCGGCCCGGCTGTAGAGACCGAGTAGAGCACCGCCCAGCCGACTTCCGCGATCGGTGCGCTGCTTCTTACAGCGGCACAAGGGGCGGGGGGCGGGGCTCTGCGCCATCGAGTCGTGGTCCATGGTTGGCGAGACAGGCTTATCAGATGCGCAGAGGGAAGGAGGGAGGCGAGCGGGCCAACGCAGGCAAAGAGAGAAAAGAGAGGGAATACGGAGAGAAGAGCACGGGGAAAGGGTCCCGTGTGTGTGTGTCTGTGTGTGTGTGTGTGTGTGTCTATGTATGTGTGTCTGTGTGTGTGTGTGTGTGTGTGTGTGTGTGTGTATGTGAGCGTGTGTGGGTGTGTAGGTGTGTACGTGGTGAGTGCGAGGAAAGGCGCTGCATCTTCATCCGTAGGCGTAGAACGGGTACATCGCAGGCATACACGCACGTGGGGAGCAAAGGGAAGACGGAAGGGTGGACGTGAAGGGAGACAAAGGAGAGAGAGCGAGGGATGGGAGGAGGTGGGGGTGGGGTGGCAGCACGCCAGAGGGAGGATGGCGCCAAGGGAGCCGTCTACGGAAGCAGGGGCGTTGGGGTGTGGTGTCATTCGATCGAAGAGTGGCAAGCACCTTTGCCCGGGGAGGGGGGCTGCAAGGCGGCCCCCTTTCGGGCAGACGGTCTCGGAAGCCGGATTACCAGGCCTGCGCCGCGGATGCCTTCACCGACGCACCCACGCGGAGGGAGAAGGGGAGGAGGATGGCCTTGTACGCGATGCGCAATGATGAAAAGGTGGTGAAACGAAGCACCGAAGGGGTCGCGACTGCCGTACAGAGAAGGCCACAGCGCAGAGTCGAGAGCAGCGATGAAATGACCTTCGCCGCTTAGCTCCAACCCATCCGCGCTGGCGTAGGCGTTCGGCGAACACAAGCGACACGAACAGGGACGAGGACAGAAAAGGAGAGAAGGCGAAACTTTGAGGAAGAGGGAGGAAGAGCGCAGCGGCACACACGCACACACACATCATAATCAAGCCTACTCGCCCAGCAGACCGTTGATGCGCAGGAACGCCTTCATGTTGGCCTTGCGGCCAGCGAACTTCTCGTACGCAACGTTGGCGTCCACCGAGTTGCCCACAGAGAGCACGCGCGCGCGCAGGTGATCTCCGTTCTCGCGCGTCAGCCCACCGCTCTCCAGGAACCACTCGAGCCCGTCGCAGTCCAACACCCGCGCCCACTCGTACACGTAGTAGTTCGAGGCGTACCCGCCAGCGACAATGTGCAGGAAGTACCCACTGTGGTAGCGCGGCGGCACCTCGGTCATCCCAACTCCAAAGGCCCTCATTGCCGCCTCCTCCGTGGCACGATGCCAGTGGAGATCGAGGTACGCCGCCTTGTCCACCTCGATGGTATGGAGGCCGGCACCGTACGTCTCGGCCGCCTTCATGCGGTCCACCAGCGCCTGCGGGATCGGCTCCTTGGTCTCGTAGTGAAGCGCGTAGTTCTTCAGCACGGCATCGTACATCGCCCAGTGATCGTTGATCTGCGATGGGAACTCGAGGAAGTCACGGGCGACGCTCGTGCCGGAGAGTGTTGAGTACTGGAGGTTGCTTAGCATGCCGTGGAGTCCGTGGCCGAACTCGTGGAAGAGCGTCGTCACGTTGTCACGGGTCAACAAGGCCGGCCTTCCCTCCGCCGGCTTCACAGTGTTCAGCACGTTGTACACGACTGGCTTTCGGCCAAGCAGGGAGGCCTGGCGAACAATGAATGTCATCCACGCACCACCGCGCTTGCCTGCACGCGCGTAGGGGTCGATGCCAAAAATGGCGAGCGACTCGCCCGTGCAGTCGAACATCTCGAGCGTCATCACATCGGGGTGGTACACCGGCAGATCGGTGCGCCGCTGCATCGTCACGCCGTAGAGCTTCTCCGCCGCGTAGAACACGCCGCGCTCAAGGGCGTTGTTCAGCTCAAAGTACGGCTTCGCCTCGTTCTCGTCGAGATCGTACAGCTGCCTGCGCACCCGCTCCGCGTAGTAGCGCCAGTCCCACGGCGCCAGCTCGAAGTCGCCACCTTCCTCGCGAATCATCTGCTGGATGTCAGCGGCCTCCTTCGTCGCCTTTGGCGCTGCCGCTTTGCCCATGTCGCGCAGCAACGCCTCCGCAGACGCCGGATCGGCCATCTGGTTCTGGAGCTGCCACTCCGCAAAGCTCTTCTTGCCAAGCAGCGTCGCCCTCCTGAGGCGCAGCTGCGCCATCTCGACCGTGATGGCGGTTGTGCCATTCTCGTCGCCACGTCCGGCGCGCTGCTCGCTCGCCTCGAGCAGGCGGCCGCGCGTCTCGCGGTTCCTCAGTGAAGCGAGCAGCGGCTGCTGCGTCGTGTTCACAATGACCAACGCATGCTTGCCGGGGTGGCCGAGGCTCTCCGCCTCTTTCTGTGCCGTCGCGATCTCGTCCTCGCTGAGGCCCTCCAGCTCAGCAGCGTCAGCCACGATCAGCGACGCGGTCCTGCGTGTGTCCATGAGCCTCTTGGCGAAGCCACTCTCGAGAGTGGCAAGGCGCTCGTTCACCTGCTTCAGCTCCTCCTTGACCGCGTCGTCAAGGCCGGCGCCACCCGTTCGGAACTCCTTTGCGTGGTGCTCCACGAGGCGCAAGTCCTCGCCAGCAAGACGGGCACGCTCGTCGTATACGGCCCTGATGCGGCTCTACAAGGCGCTGTCGAGGTAGACCCGGTGCGTGTGGGCGGAGAACTTTGGTGCGTAGGCCTGCTCGAGCTTTTGCATCTCTGGGCTCACGTGTGCGCGCGTAAGCAGCGCCCCGCTCTCCTCGAGTGCCACAACGGTGTTCTCGAAGGTGGGCGTGTCGGGGTTGGCCTTGATCGCCTCGATCTCCGCCATCTGCTCCGCCATGCCCTGCTCGAAGGCGGGCGCGTAGTGCTCCACCTTCACCCTGTCAAAGGGTGGGTATTTTGGTGCGGCAGACGGCTCTGCTGAAGCAGCGGGTTGACGGACATGGCGGCACTGGTGGAGAGGCAGAGGCGGCACACACTGACGGGAGCAGAAAACGATGGCAGGCGCTGCACAGCGTCACAGGAGAGAGCGAGACGTGCCGGGGATTAACCGCGAGAAGGCGGGGAGTGTACGAGACACACAAAGCCCAAGCGTGCCTGTGGGTGGTGGCTGTGGCGTGGTCGTCGCAAGAAGAGGCCGCAGTGTAGAGAGACGAGTGGCACGGAGGAGAACGAGGCGGGGAAAGAGAAAGCGCGAGAGCCACTTGTGGGTTCGTGCTGCAGAGCGGGTGCGAAACGGCAAAGAAGACGGGGTACAACACTGCCGAGGGAGGCACAATGGAGTCGCCCCACCACCACCCCATGAGCGCGGATAGGTTGCACACCAGCGGAGGGCACAACACGGGATGCTTCAGCAAAACAAGAGAGACGACACCGACGGAGGATGTGCTGAGTGCGCCAGATAGCGCCACACGCAGGCGGACTGCAGGTGTGGGGAAGAGGATAAGATGAGTCTGCATGCGCTGTCACATGTCGGTGCAGCAGCAGCACAAGAGGAAGCGGGGGGTACCTACGGGGAAAGAGAGAGAAGGGAGGGGCACAAACAGCGCTTGAGCAGCAACGACAAAAGCCGTACGAGCGATGGAAGCCTCATCGCCCGGCTGTACGGCGCGGAGGGGGGAGGCGAGGCGCCGCACAGGCACCCACGCACAACTTTGGGTGGGCGGATGTGCACGACTCCCCGGGGTAGAAGAAGAAGAGACGCCGTCGTCATCGCACGCCCCCCTCTAGCGCAAACCGAGAGGAGGTGAAGCAGCGCTGAAATGCTTCGCACCGCACACGGAGTGCGGCACGTCCTCGAGTGCAACACAGAACAGCACTCCGTCCATCGAGCGCACAAGCCGCTCGGTCTCGTGCTTGCACTTGCAGAGGCTCATTGAACACTTCCGGCACTCCGCCGCAAGCGCCTCCCACAGCGAGGCGTCCGCGGTGGCGTGGGCGGGGGGTAGTGACGTGGTGGAGGTGAGGGACATCTCAGCAGCGCCCTCGCCCTACTCGGCACCGCAGCGCGAGAGCGCCAAGAAGGCCAACGCACTTTTCTCTCGAAAGGGACACGTCTGTGTGTGGGTGTAACCCGCGTGGCCAAGTCCTACGGAGGATGCAGCAGTGCCGCACGCGATGGCGCCGTTGTCGCACGCCACCAGGCGCATACGTATACCAGCGGGGAGGAGGAGGACGACGAGGGAGAAGCAGAAGGGCTGAGGTGACGAGACAGAGAGCGAAGGAGAACGAGAGCCACGCGAGGATGCTCCCCAATGCCCTGCGCTGTAACGCATCCGCGCACGCAGAGAGAGAGGGGAGGGGGTCTGCTGCACCCGCAGGTGGATGCTTCACACAAGCGCGCACCTGCCCAGCACTCCACAGCAATGGGCCCGGCTGCTGTAGATGAGCAAAGAATGCGAGGGGAGTGGCAACAAGAAACACCGCGGCGCAGAGGAGCTCTGCAGACCGCCCCGTGCGTCTCTGTCGCTCACCACTCACGTATGCGCACATGCATGCGTACAGCGGAACAGTGACCAGAGCGGTTGGAAGGGCTTTGAAAAAGCCGAAGAAACATCTGCAGGCGCGCGTCTTCTCGTGTCTCACCTGTGAGGGAAGGCGGAGAGGTGACAGCCACGCGGACATTCGTCGACGCGCGTGCACTGAGGGGGGGGAGGGGGGGCGAAGACACGAGAAAAGCCACAAAACATTCCCCACAACACACGACAACTCCACACACACACACACCAGCGGAGGGCTCAAGTGACGTACAGATAAAGCGGCAGCGTCTCTGCGAAGTAAAGAAAAAAGGGCCACCACGGCAGGGCCTCGGAAAGGAGAAAAAAGGAATCGACGGATGTGCATCTGAACAACATAAAGGGGGCCGCCACGGCAGGGCATCGGAAAGAAGAAAAAAGGAATCGACGGATGTGCATCTGAACAACATAACAAAGGGGGCCGCCACGGCAGGGCCTCGGCGAAAGATCAAAAAGAGGACGCACCACGCGTGGTGTCTGGCAGATGTTCAAGAACACCCGTTCATCACGTGTGCGCCTGCAAAAAAAGTAGAAAACGAATCTATAATTGGTGAGTCTCTGAGGTTTGTAAAAAAATGTGCCCTACGGAGGGGCCTCGAACAACATAACAAAGGGGGCCGCCACGGCAGGGCCTCGGAAAGGAGAAAAAAGGAATCGACGGATGTGCATCTGAACAACATAACAAAGGGGGCCGCCACGGCAAGGCCTCGGAAAGGAGAAAAAAGGAATCGACGGATGTGCATCTGAACAACATAACAAAGGGGGCCGCCACGGCAGGGCCTCGGAAAGGAGAAAAAAGGAATCGACGGATGTGCATCTGAACAACATAACAAAGGGGGCCGCCACGGCAGGGCCTCGGAAAGGAGAAAAAAGGAATCGACGGATGTGCATCTGAACAACATAACAAAGGGGGCCACCACGGCAGGGCCTCGGAGAAAAATAAAAAAGGGGACGCACCACGTGTGGTGTCTGGCAGATGTTAAAGAACACCCGCTCATCACGTGTGCGCCTGCAAAGAGAGGGAGGATAATGCGGCCTGTTGCGCGGTGAATCTGTGGTCTGGTGAATTTATT
The DNA here is from genome assembly GCF_000002845.2 of Leishmania braziliensis MHOM/BR/75/M2904. Taxonomy (NCBI): domain Eukaryota; phylum Euglenozoa; class Kinetoplastea; order Trypanosomatida; family Trypanosomatidae; genus Leishmania; species Leishmania braziliensis. The sequence goes on along the minus strand of NC_009319.2, from coordinate 1,102,860 downwards.
TAAAACCTAAATAAAGACACTGATGGCGTGCGCGCGGCATCGATGCCGGTGAACGTATAAGCGACGATTGGTGGGAGGCAGTGGATATACGATGTAGGAGGGGGCGGCAGCGGCTCTTCCTCGTCCAGCGATAGGGCAGCGAATGCCTGGTCCAGCTGTGCGCAAAGGGGACAATGGCTGTGCGGCAGCATCGCTGCCCCGCTAGCCTCACTGGACAGGGTGTCGCGCAGAAGTCGAGCGAGAATGAAGGGCACACGGCGGTCTCTGCAGTGGCTTCCCTCAGTACACATAATGCGCCGGCCGCGGTATCTGCGTCGGCGGACACGCCGTCGCTTGACACCGCTCGTGCGCTGCTTCTTACAGCGGCACAAGGGGCGGCTGCCGCGACGTCTCCTGCATCGGGTGCCAGAGGGGCCACTCACCGGCCGCAGGGGAATCGGCTTGGCCACCGCAGAGGCCACACCAGCTGCGGCGTCCGTGTCCGTACGTGGGAGCACGTCGCCCGGCCGCAGCGTCCCCGCATCGCTCGCCATGTCCGATGCGGCGTCCGCGTCCGTACGTGGGAGCACGACGCCCGGCCGCAGCGTCCCCTCATCGCTCTCCTCAGTGCACAGGCCTTCACGCCGGAATCGCTCGATCCCGAGTTCCCGTCGCTGGCGCTCTCTGTAGCGCATTTCAGCAGCAGAGAATATAGCCCGGCCGTAGCGTCCGAGTCGAGCACCGCCCAGCCGACTTCCGCGATCGGTGCGCTGCTTCTTACAGCCGCACAAGGGGCGGCTGCCGCGACGTCTCCTGCATCGGGTGCCAGAGGGGCCACTCACTGGCCGCAGCGGCACCACCTCAGGGGCTGAAGGCGCCTCGTCTGTTGCGGGCTCAACCCTTATGCGCTTCACCCTCTTGTGAGCCCGAGTTGGTGTTACCCTCTTTTCGCAAGGTAACCTTTCTTCCGGCGGGGGGAGCATGCGCAAAGGCGGCGGGATGGGAAGGGGGCGGGGGACGGGGCGTGTCTCACAACGGCTGTCAGAGGGGCCACTCACCGGCCGCAGCGGCACCACCTCAGGGGCTGGACGAGCCTCGTCTGTGGCAGGCTCATCACTCGTGCACTCCGCCTTCTTCACGCCTCTAACTTTTGTCCAAGCTACTTTGCACCACTCCGTTATTTTCCGCAAAGGGAAGAGGGACAAAGGCGGCGAGAGGCGAACGGGGTGGGAGTCGGGGCTGTGCTCCATCGAGTCGTGGTCCATGGTTGGCGAGACAGGCTTATCAGATGGGCAGAGGGAAGGAGGGAGGCGAGCGGGCCAACGCAGGCAAAGAGAGAAAAGAGAGGGAATACGGAGAGAAGAGCACGGGGAAAGGGTCCCGTGTGTGTGTGTGTGTGTGTGTGTGTGTGTGTGTGTGTGTGTGTGTGTGCGTGTGTCTATGTATGTGTGTATCTGTGTGTGTGTGTGTATGTGAGCGTGTGTGGGTGTGTAGGTGTGTACGTGGTGAGTGCGAGGAAAGGCGCTGCATCTTCATCCGTAGGCGTAGAACGGGTACATCACAGGCATACACGCACGTGGGGAGCAAAGGGGAGACGGAAGGGTGGACGTGAAGGGAGACAAAGGAGAGAGAGCGAGGGATGGGAGGAGGTGGGGGGAGCGGCAGCACGCCAGAGGGAGGATGGCGCCAAGGGAGCCGTCTACGGAAGCAGGGGCGTTGGGGTGTGGTGTCATTCGATCGAAGAGTGGCAAGCACCTTTGCCCGGGGAGGGGGGCTGCAAGGCGGCCCCCTTTCGGGCAGACGGTCTCGGAAGCCGGATTACCAGGCCTGCGCCACGGATGCCTTCAGCGACGCACCCACGCGGAGGGAGAAGGGGAGGAGGATGGCCTTGTACGCGATGCGCAATGATGAAAAGGTGGTGAAACGAAGCACCGAAGGGGTCGCGACTGCCGTACAGAGAAGGCCGCAGCGCAGAGTCGAGAGCAGCGATGAAATGACCTTCGCCGCTTAGCTCCAACCCTGCACGCTGCGTAGGCGTCGCAACCAGACAAC
>NC_009319.2:1094868-1100729 GCF_000002845.2 Leishmania braziliensis MHOM/BR/75/M2904 | reverse complement strand
TCTCGGCCGCCTTCATGCGGTCCACCAGCGCCTGCGGGATCGGCTCCTTGGTCTCGTAGTGAAGCGCGTAATTCTTCAGCACGGCATCGTACATCGCCCAGTGCTCGTTGATCTGCGATGGGAACTCGAGGAAGTCACGGACGACGCTCGTGCCGGAGAGTGTTGAGTACGGGAGGTTGCTTAGCATGCCGTGGAGTCCGTGGCCGAACTCGTGGAAGAGCGTCGTCACGTTGTCACGGGTCAACAAGGCCGGCCTTCCCTCCGCCGGCTTCACAGTGTTCAGCACGTTGTACACGACTGGCTTTCGGCCAAGCAGGGAGGCCTGGCGAACAATGAATGTCATCCACGCACCACCGCGCTTGCCTGCACGCGCGTAGGGGTCGATGCCAAAAATGGCGAGCGACTCGCCCGTGCAGTCGAACATCTCGAGCGTCATCACATCGGGGTGGTACACCGGCAGATCGGTGCGCCGCTGCATCGTCACGCCGTAGAGCTTCTCCGCCGCGTAGAACACGCCGCGCTCAAGGGCGTTGTTCAGCTCAAAGTACGGCTTCGCCTCGTTCTCGTCGAGATCGTACAGCTGCCTGCGCACCCGCTCCGCGTAGTAGCGCCAGTCCAACGGCGCCAGCTCGAAGTCGCCACCCTCCTCGCGAATCATCTGCTGGATGTCAGCGGCCTCCTTCATCGCCTTTGGCGCTGCCGCTTTGCCCATGTCGCGCAGCAACGCCTCCGCAGACGCCGGATCGGCCATCTGGTTCTGGAGCTGCCACTCCGCAAAGCTCTTCTTGCCAAGCAGCGTCGTCCTCCTGAGGCGCAGCTGCGCCATCTCGACCGTGATGGCGGTTGTACCATTCTCGTCGCCACGTCCGGCGCGCTGCTCGCTCGCCTCGAGCAGGCGGCCGCGCGTCTCGCGGTTCCTCAGTGAAGCGAGCAGCGGCTGCTGCGTCGTGTTCACAATGACCAACGCATGCTTGCCGGGGTGGCCGAGGCTCTCCGCCTCTTTCTGTGCCGTCGCGATCTCGTCCTCGCTGAGGCCCTCCAACTCAGCAGCGTCAGCCACGATCAGCGACGCGGTCCTGCGTGTGTCCATGAGCCTCTTGGCGAAGCCACTCTCGAGAGTGGCAAGGCGCTCGTTCACCTGCTTCAGCTCCTCCTTGACTGCGTCGTCAAGGCCGGCACCACCCGTTCGGAACTCCTTTGCGTGGTGCTCCACGAGGCGCAAGTCCTCGCCAGCAAGACGGGCACGCTCGTCGTATACGGCCCTGATGCGGCTCTACAAGGCGCTGTCGAGGTAGACCCGGTGCGTGTGGGCGGAGAACTTTGGTGCGTAGGCCTGCTCGAGCTTTTGCATCTCTGGGCTCACGTGTGCGCGCGTAAGCAGCGCCCCGCTCTCCTCGAGTGCCACAACGGTGTTCTCGAAGGTGGGCGTGTCGGGGTTGGCCTTGATCGCCTCGATCCCCGCCATCTGCTCCGCCATGCCCTGCTCGAAGGCGGGCGCGTAGTGCTCCACCTTCACCCTGTCAAAGGGTGGGTATTTTGGTGCGGCAGACGGCTCTGCTGAAGCAGCGGGTTGACGGACATGGCGGCACTGGTGGAGAGGCAGAGGCGGCACACACTGACGGGAGCAGAAAACGATGGCAGGCGCTGCACAGCGTCACAGGAAAGAGCGAGACGTGCCGGGGATTAACCGCGAGAAGGCGGGGAGTGTACGAGACACACAAAGCCCAAGCGTGCCTGTGGGTGGTGGCTGTGGCGTGGTCGTCGCAAGAAGAGGCCGCAGTGTAGAGAGACGAGTGGCACGGAGGAGAACGAGGCGGGGAAAGAGAAAGCGCGAGAGCCACTTGTGGGTTCGTGCTGCAGAGCGGGTGCGAAACGGCAAAGAAGACGGGGTACAACACTGCCGAGGGAGGCACAATGGAGTCGCCCCACCACCACCACCACCACCCACCACCCACCACCCCATGAGCGCGGATAGGTTGCACACCAGCGGAGGGCACAACACGGGATGCTTCAGCAAAACAAGAGAGACGACACCGACGGAGGATGTGCTGAGTGCGCCAGATAGCGCCACACGCAGGCGGACTGCAGGTGTGGGGAAGAGGATAAGATGAGTCTGCATGCGCTGTCACATGTCGGTGCAAAGCAGCACAAGAGGAAGCGGGGGGTACCTACGGGGAAAGAGAGAGAGAAGGGAGGGGCACAAACAGCGCTTGAGCAGCAACGACAAAAGCCGTACGAGCGATGGAAGCCTCATCGCCCGGCTGTACGGCGCGGAGGGGGGAGGCGAGGCGCCGCACAGGCACCCACGCACAACTTTGGGTGGGCGGATGTGCACGACTCCCCGGGGTAGAAGAAGAAGAGACGCCGTCGTCATCGCACGCCCCCCTCTACCGCAAACCGAGAGGAGGTGAAGCAGCGCTGAAATGCTTCGCACCGCACACGGAGTGCGGCACGTCCTCGAGTGCAACACAGAACAGCACTCCGTCCATCGAGCGCACAAGCCGCTCGGTCTCGTGCTTGCACTTGCAGAGGCTCATTGAACACTTCCGGCACTCCGCCGCAAGCGCCTCCCACAGCGAGGCGTCCGCGGTGGCGTGGGCGGGGGGTAGTGACGTGGTGGAGGTGAGGGACATCTCAGCAGCGCCCTCGCCCTACTCGGCACCGCAGCGCGAGAGCGCCAAGAAGGCCAACGCACTTTTCTCTCGAAAGGGACACGTCTGTGGGTGTAACCCGCGTGGCCAAGTCCTACGGAGGATGCAGCAGTGCCGCACGCGATGGCGCCGTTGTCGCACGCCACCAGGCGCATACGTATACCAGCGGGGAGGAGGAGGACGACGAGGGAGAAGCAGAAGGGCTGAGGTGACGAGACAGAGAGCGAAGGAGAACGAGAGCCACGCGAGGATGCTCCCCAATGCCCTGCGCTGTAACGCATCCGCGCACGCAGAGAGAGAGGGGAGGGGGTCTGCTGCACCCGCAGGTGGATGCTTCACACAAGCGCACACCTGCCCAGCACTCCACAGCAATGGGCCCGGCTGCTGTAGATGAGCAAAGAATGCGAGGGGAGTGGCAACAAGAAGAAACACCGCGGCGCAGAGGAGCTCTGCAGACCGCCCCGTGCGTCTCTGTCGCTCACCACTCACGTATGCGCACATGCATGCTTACACCGGAACAGTGACCAGAGCGGTTGTAAGGGCTTAGAAAGAGCGGAAAAAACATCTGCAGGCGCGCGTCTTCTCGTGTCTCACCTGTGAGGGAAGGCGGAGAGGTGACAGCCACGCGGACATTCGTCGACGCGCGTGCACTGAGGGGGGGGGGGGGCGAAGACACGAGAAAAGCCACAAAACATTCCCCACAACACACGACAACTCCACACCCACACGCACACAAGCGGAGGGCTCAAGTGACGTACAGATAAAGCGGCAGCGCCTCTGCGAAGAGAAGAAACAAGAGGGCCACCTCCGCAGCGTCTCTGAAAGAAATAAAGAAGGGGGCCACCACGGCAGGGCATCTGAAGAAAAGAAAGAAGGGGGCCACCACGGCAGTGCATCTGAAAGAAATAAAGAAGGGGGCCACCACGGCAGGGCATCTGAAAGAAATAAAGAAGGGGGCCACCACGGCAGTGCATCTGAAAGAAAGAAAGAAGGGGGCCACCACGGCAGGGCATCTGAAAGAAAGAAAGAAGGGGGCCACCACGGCAGTGCATCTGAAAGAAAGAAAGAAGGGGGCCACCACGGCAGGCCTCGGAGAAAAAGAAAGAAAGGGGGCCTCCACGGCAGTGCATCTGAAAGAAAGAAAGAAGGGGGCCACCACGGCAGGGCATCTGAAGAAAAGAAAGAAGGGGGCCACCACGGCAGTGCATCTGAAAGAAATAAAGAAGGGGGCCACCACGGCAGGCCTCGGAGAAAAGAGAAAGAAGGGGGCCTCCACGGCAGTGCATCTGAAAGAAATAAAGAAGGGGGCCACCACGGCAGTGCATCTGAAGAAAAGAAAGAAGGGGGCCACCACGGCAGTGCATCTGAAAGAAATAAAGAAGGGGGCCACCACGGCAGTGCATCTGAAAGAAATAAAGAAGGGGGCCACCACGGCAGGGCATCTGAAGAAAAGAAAGAAGGGGGCCACCACGGCAGGCCTCGGAGAAAAGAGAAAGAAAGGGGGCCACCACGGCAGGGCCTCGGAGAAAGATAAAAAAGGGGACGCACCACGTGTAGTATCTGGCAGATGTTCAAGAACACCCGCTCATCACGTGTGCGCCTGCAAAGAGAGGGAGGAAAATGCGGCCTGTTACGCGTTGAATTTGTGGTCTGGTGAATTTATTTAAAACCTAAATAAAGACACTGATGGCGTGCGCGCGGCATCGACGCCGGTGAACGTATAAGCGACGATTGGTGGGAGGCAGTGGATATACGATGTAGGAAGGGGCGGCAGCGGCTCTTCCTCGTCCAGCGATAGGGCAGCGAATGCCTGGTCCAGCTGTGCGCAAAGGGGACAATGGCTGTGCGGCAGCATCGCTGCCCCGCTAGCCTCACTGGACAGGGTGTCGCGCAGAAGTCGAGCGAGAATGAAGGGCACACGGCGGTCTCTGCAGTGGCTTCCCTCAGTACACATAATGCGCCGGCCGCGGTATCTGCGTCGGCGGACACGCCGTCGCTTGACACCGCTCTTGCGCTGCTTCTTACAGCGGCACAAGGGGCGGCTGCCGCGGCGTCTCCTGCATCGGGTGCCAGAGGGGCCACTCACCGGCCGCAGGGGAATCGGCTTGGCCACCGCAGAGGCCACACCAGCTGCGGCGTCCGCGTCCGTACGTGGGAGCACATCGCTTGGCTGCAGCGTCCCCGCATCGCTCGCCACATCTGATGTGGTGTCCGCGTCCGTGCGTGGGAGCAAGTTGCCTGGCCGCAGTGTCCTTGCATCGCTCGCCACATCCGATGCGGTGTCCGCGTCCGTGCGTGGGAGCACGTCGCCTGGCCACAGCGTCCCTGCATCGCTCGCCACATCCGATGCGGTGTCCGCGTCCGTGCGTGGGAGCACGTCGCCTGGCCGCAGCGTCCCTGCATCGCTTGCCACATCCGATGCGGCGTCCGCGTCCGTGCGTGGGAGCACGTCGCCTGGCCACAGCGTCCCTGCATCGCTCGCCACATCCGATGCGGTGTCCGCGTCCGTGCGTGGGAGCACGTCGCCTGGCCGCAGCGTCCCTGCATCGCTCGCCACATCCGATGCGGCGTCCGCGTCCGTGCGTGGGAGCACATCGCCCGGCGGCAGCGTCGCTGCATCGCTCTCCTCAGTGCACAGGCCTACGCGCCGGAATCGCTCGATCCCGAGTTCCTGTCGCTGGCGCTCTCTGAAGCGGATTTCAGCAGCAGAGAAACCGGTCCGGCCGTAGAGACCGAGTCGAGCAGCGCCCAGCGGACTTCCGCGATCGGTGCGCTGCTTCTTACAGCGGCACAAGGGGCGGGGGGCGGGGCTGTGCTCCATCGAGTCGTGGTCCATGGTTGGCGAGGCAGTCTTAAGAGAAACGCAGAGGGAAGGAGAGAGGCGAGCGGGCCAACGCAGGCAAAGAGAGAAAAGAGAGGGAATACGGAGAGAAGAGCACGGGGAAAGGGTCCCGTGTGTGTGTGTGTGTGTGTGTGTGTGTGTGTGTGTGTCTATGTGTGTGTGTATCTGTGTGTGTATGTGTATGTGAGCGGGTGTGGGTGTGTAGGTGTGTACGTGGTGAGTGCGAGGAAAGGTGCTGCATCTTCATCCGTGGGCGTAGAACGGGTACATCGCAGGCATACACGCACGTGGGGAGCAAAGGGAAGACGGAAGGGTGGACGTGAAGGGAGACAAAGGAGAGAGAGCGAGGGATGGGAGGAGGTGGGGGT
>NC_009319.2:1062759-1094768 GCF_000002845.2 Leishmania braziliensis MHOM/BR/75/M2904 | reverse complement strand
CCGCGGCCTCAGTATTGAGAGTTCGAGGTTGCATCCGCGAGCTCCTCGTACGGATTCCGAACGAAGCATTTCAGCCACTCTTCAACCTCGATGGGGACGTGCTGTTGCTGATATTCGGCTAAGAATTCAGAGAGACGAAACGGTCGCTCAAGCCCGGTGGGAAGGCACCCAAGCGTCCACCAATACTTCATAACGTAAGGCCCTGGTCCATGGGGACCTGCAAAGCGGTAAAGGCACATGGTGGGATTCAGCGGCATGTGCTTCTCCAAAAGAAATGCGGGCCACTTCTTTGCGGCGCTGGGGGCCATTACACCCTTAATGCGGGAAGACTAAGCGCCAGACGCTATTCACAGCGGGTCAAATCGGAAAGAGCGCTACCCCTATGACGAGCGCAAATGCTAACCCTAACCCTAACCCTAACCCTAACCCTAACCCTAACCCTAACCCTAACCCTAACCCTAACCCTAACCCTAACCCTAACCCTAACCCTAACCCTAACCCTAACCCTAACCCTAACCCTAACCCTAACCCTAACCCTAACCCTAACCCTAACCCTAACCCTAACCCTAACCCTAACCCTAACCCTAACCCTAACCCTAACCCTAACCCTAACCCTAACCCTAACCCTAACCCTAACCCTAACCCTAACCCTAACCCTAACCCTAACCCTAACCCTAACCCTAACCCTAACCCTAACCCTAACCCTAACCCTAACCCTAACCCTAACCCTAACCCTAACCCTAACCCTAACCCTAACCCTAACCCTAACCCTAACCCTAACCCTAACCCTAACCCTAACCCTAACCCTAACCCTAACCCTAACCCTAACCCTAACCCTAACCCTAACCCTAACCCGTGTACCCTGGCCCGCCCTCGGGAGGATTTCTCCGGTACAGTGGGAGAGGGTGCCTCAAGGATAGGAAGGCGTGGTAGAAAATGCCCGCACCCTAACCTTAACACGTGTACCCTGGCTCTTCACAGGGACGTTAGGGTAGCAAGGGTATACAAAGCGTTGAAGGAATGTCCCGTATAGTGATCCCGTTTCGGAGAGCCACTGACAGCTCTTCAGCGTTTCGGTACAGTTGTGGAGCAGATTTCGGCGTGTCTTCGCTACACTCACGGGTCAGATGTGCCCTTCTAACACATGTTTAGTCAGGACTAAACCACATTCTTCCGACGTCGCACGTCTCTGTGGGTGAACGTTTGAATGTTTCACTTGGTATCGTGTCCAGTATTATGTGCATCACACAGTGTAGGTGCTCTCAGCGCCGATGGTAGCAAGGAAACTGAGGGAAGATTCCCCTGGGTTCTTCGCGGAGGTGTGGGCTTCCCAGCACGTCGACTGCGGAGCAGAAAAGGGCCCAGCACCGGCCTAGAAGCCCTCCGCAGCAGCTCTTCCTCCACGGTTGCTTTAAAGGGCGCTGATCCCGCGCTGAGCCCTGCAGACAAGACAACAGCTGAGAGAAGTCTGTCACCCTCCAGACCGCGTTTCCACCAGCGGGGACAGCCTTTCAAGTGCCTGCCCGCATAGCAGAGACTTCTCAGACCCGAGTAAAGGCAGTGCCGAGTCGTCGGCGGGGCGGCGCGTGGCACCTCGAGTGGTGCCACAGTCCTTGGCGAGGCTGCGCGGCAGGCCATTCACCAAGTTTTGCTGGATTGCAATGTAAAAGAGCGCCGCATCTACGCCCCCTCTGATAAGTAGAGGCTTCTTGTGTGCGCGCGCGGCCAGTTAAGCCAGTGGCCTCTTCCGACTCCGCCGAAGCCGTGGTGCGTCCCCTGTGCTGCCACGATTGCAGACTGACCCGTGGCCGGTGCGATGCGCAGTGTCCGGCCTCTGGCGCTCACCAGCCCTTCTGAGAGCAGGGACTGCAGAAACAGCATCGCCGCTCGGGGCTCTGCGTGTGCCGAGTGCTTCGCTGTGAGGTACCCATGGTTTGTCAGCGGGTCCGCAGCCCGCCCTTGCGACTGGCCTCCGCCGAACCGGCTTGGCGGGCGCACTCCTGCACCTGCGCGTCACGTCCACAAAGAGGCGCTGCGGTGGACGTCGACACTTCATCCGCTTCAGCTGCAGCAGCGCGTCCTCTCGCGGCAACGGCGCCCCTGTCGCACGCGGCACGCGGAGCTTCGCACCGTTTCCATGGCGGGTCGTGATGCGCACACAGAAGTCGCCGGCAAGTTCTCCGAGCCCTCGGATATTGTCCCATCCTTCGTGCGGGGTGCCGCGCCAGCTTCAGGACGAGTGCGGCGCGCGGCTGGGTTCCCGAGAACTCCTTGTGAGGTGTCTTCGTCTCCTCGAGGCGCAGCGGGGCAGACGGGTGCGTCTTGGTTTCTCGCCCGAACCTCCTCGCGGCGCTCGCTGCTCAGAGCTCCGGCGACATCGGTCAATCGCATTGGTCTGGCTGGCTCCCGTGCAGGGGAAGGTGGAGTGGGCCCACCCCCTTCTACCAACACAGGGGCTCTTGAGGCGGTTGACCACTTCCACTCTCGCACTCCTGCCGCCCGCACGCCCAGGTGGAAATGGCCGCCTTCGCCAGGTCGAAGCTCAGCAGGGCGCTTGGCATCAGCCACAGCTCTCAGCCATCGCAAGTGGCCCGCTAGAACCGCTGGTGAGACCGCTGATCATGTCACCGTGCTGACATGTGCGGGTCTGTCCGAGTAGATGCACCGCCCTGGCAGACAGGCGCGCCCCCCTCCCACCCGCCCGCCTGCCGCTCGTGTCATTGTTGGGGAGGGAATCGTCTCGCTGTAGAGCGCCGCGTGTTGCTCACGAAGAACCGTGCCCAGCGGCTGTGTCGGCTGCGTCTTTGCCAGGCCCCCCGCCGACGGCCAGGAAGGGGTTAACCGGCTGCTTGCCTTCTTCGCCTGCGTCCGCCGCTCCCCGCACCTCTGTTTGAGTTGCCGCGGTACGCAGGGCATCGTCCTGTTTCCCCTTTCTGGTCGTCTACAGAGTTGTGGTGCGGAAGAGCTCCGCCGTGTGGTGTTTGAGGTCGTCCTCCGCGGCAGCCGCGCCGCCTGTCATGTTCGGTGCAGCCTCCTCGAGCAGTTGACCATTCAGCTGGGTCAAGCTGCCTTGTCGAAAAAAAAGCGAGTATTCCACTTGTGCGGTGCCGGTGCCATACTCTTCCGCACGGTCGCCGTATAGACGCTACGCTCAAGACCAGCTATGGTAGAGAGGCGGCTAAGCGGCTGGAACGCCCACCGTCATGGCACCGAGTTCCGCCACGGGTTCCTCGACATCATCCAAGAAGACGGTGTACGTCGCGATCACCGTCCCCACTGGGGGTGAGCGAGTGGAACTTCGCATGGTTAATGGAACCTCGCTGGAGTCGCTCTTTCGCCCTGTCCTTTTCCACCTCGCCAAGGAGTGGCACCCTCATTCGTTCCGCCCTCCAATGGGCGCGCCCTGCTGTCTGCCGCAACACCTAGCAAAGTCGCACAAACACCCGTCACCGCTGCATCTGGCAGCCCTTCTCGTCGTCTCCATGCAGAGGGTCTGCTCACTGTTTGACCACGCAGACTGCACCTTCTCGCGGAGCGTCTTGTAGTCGATCATACACCCCTCTCCCTGAGCGGCTGCGGGGTTTGTACGAACTTTGCCGCGGATTCCTCCGTCCCTATGTCGACCCTGATCGACATCGTGGCACACCGCTGAGAAAGAGTGCTTCACACCGAGTAGTGCGAACGTGTATGTTCAAGCTCTCTTGGTATCGGTGGTCACCAGGAGACCAACAGGGAGTTACCACTTCGTCCGCCACTCATTGGGTTACACAAATATGTAGAGCGGGAGAGTGAAGAGAGAAAACTAAAGCCCCATACACAGGTGTTCCCATAGCACATGCCGCCATCCTGCAACACCTTCTCCACAATGGTAGTCCGTTTCCTGATATCATCGTAGTCATTAGCGTGACACACTGTGCTTCACTCCTTGATTCCCAGCACAGCTCTTACGGCATACCATTAGTAAGCCCGTCATTTCGATTTTGCAAGCAGAAACACTCCACGCATGTAATGCGCACAAGCAGAAAAAAAAACTATAAGCGAAAAACAACATTACATCCGCTGCCATAATAGGAGAGAGACCCAAAGCTCCCAGCCAGCAGGCACTGCAGAACAAAGTTCGCACGTAAGAAGACTTTCTTCTCCTACAAAGGCCTACGTGTGGGACGCCCCCTAATTCTCCTTTCGGCGGTCCACAGGATGAGGAGGCCATTTGACCCTTCCTTAGCTGCGCACACTGTGGACCGTTTCTTCTAATTTCAGTAGCCCACCGACTACAGACGGCTTTCTACCTTTTGACAGACCTACACGTAATAGACCAGTGGTGATGAGCATCATCAGCTGCCACACGCAGTGGGTCACATTTTCATTACCCACAGCCGCTGCCATGGTCACCCCTTCTATATATTCTTCTGTGGACCTGCCGTGACGGCCCCCATTAATACATTTATCAGGTGCACTGCCGTGGTGGCACTCATTTTCATGAACAGAGGGGCTATCGTGGAGTCTCTCTGGCGCCTAAGAAGACGACCAGCATGGCAACGACTCTGAGAAATACATAAAAGATGGCCACCACGGCAGGGCACCTGAAAGAAAGAAGGGGGCCACCACGGCAGGCCTCGGAAGAAAAGAAAGAAGGGGGCCTCCACAGCAGGCCTCGGAAGAAAAGAATGAAGGGGGCCGCCACGGCAGTGCATCTGAAAGAAAGAAAGAAGGGGCCACCACAGCAGGCCTCGGAAGAAAAGAAAGAAGGGGGCCGCCACGGCAGTGCATCTGAAAGAAAGAATGAAGGGTGCCGCCCCGGCAGTGCATCAGAAAAAAAGAAGGGGGCCGCCACACCAGGCCTCGGAAGAAAAGAAAGAAGGGGGCCGCCACGGCAGCGCATCAAAAAGAATGAAGGGGGCCGCCACAACAGGCCTCGGAAGAAAAGAAAGAAGGGGGCCGCCACGGCAGTGCATCTGAAAGAAAGAAAGAAGGGTGCCGCCACGGCAGTGCATCTGAAAGAATGAAGGGGGCCGCCACACCAGGCCTCGGAAGAAAAGAAAGAAGGGGGCCGCCACGGCAGTGCATCTGAAAGAATGAAGGGGGCCGCCACAACAGGCCTCGGAAGAAAAGAATGAAGGGGGCCGCCACGGCAGTGCATCTGAAAGAATGAAGGGGGCCGCCACAACAGGCCTCGGAAGAAAAGAAAGAAGGGGGCCGCCACGGCAGCGCATCTGAAAGAATGAAGGGGGCCGCCACAACAGGCCTCGGAAGAAAAGAATGAAGGGGGCCGCCACGGCAGTGCATCTGAAAGAATGAAGGGGGCCGCCACAACAGGCCTCGGAAGAAAAGAAAGAAGGGGGCCGCCACGGCAGCGCATCTGAAAGAATGAAGGGGGCCGCCACAACAGGCCTCGGAAGAAAAGAAAGAAGGGGGCCGCCACAACAGGCCTCGGAAGAAAAGAAAGAAGGGGGCCGCCACGGCAGTGCATCTGAAAGAATGAAGGGGGCCGCCACAACAGGCCTCGGAAGAAAAGAAAGAAGGGGGCCGCCACGGCAGTGCATCTGAAAGAATGAAGGGAGCCGCCACAACAGGCCTCGGAAGAAAAGAAAGAAGGAAGCCACCACGGCAGTGCATCTGAAAGAATGAAGGGGGCCGCCACAACAGGCCTCGGAAGAAAAGAAAGAAGGAAGCCACCACGGCAGTGCATCTGAAAGAATGAAGGGGGCCGCCACAACAGGCCTCGGAAGAAAAGAAAGAAGGGGGCCGCCACGGCAGCGCATCTGAAAGAATGAAGGGAACCTCCACAACAGGCCTCGGAAGAAAAGAAAGAAGGGGGCCGCCACGGCAGTGCATCTGAAAGAATGAAGGGGGCCGCCACAACAGGCCTCGGAAAAAAAGAAAGAAGGGGGCCGCCACGGCAGTGCATCTGAAAGAATGAAGGGGGCCTCCAAAACAGGCCTCGGAAGAAAAGAATGAAGGGGGCCGCCACGGCAGTGCATCTGAAAGAAAGAATGAAGGGGGCCACCACGGCAGTGCATCTGAAAGAAAGAAAGAAGGGGGCCGCCACGGCAGGCCTCGGAAGAAAAGAAAGAAGGGGGCCACCACAACAGGCCTCGGAAAAAAAGAAAGAAGGGGGCCGCCACGGCAGTGCATCTGAAAGAATGAAGGGGGCCGCCACAACAGGCCTCGGAAGAAAAGAAAGAAGGGGGCCACCACGGCAGTGCATCTGAAAGAAAGAAAGAAGGGGGCCACCACGGCAGTGCATCTGAAAGAAAGAAAGAAGGGGGCCACCACGGCATTCCTAAGAAAAGAATGAAGGGGGCCGCCACCGCAGTGCATCTGAAAGAAAGAAGGGGGCCTCCACCACAGCCCTCCGAAGAAAAGAAAGAAGGGGGCCACCACGGCAGTGCATCAGAAAGAAAGAAGGGGGCCGCCACCGCAGCCCTCGGAAGAAAAGAATGAAGGGGGCCGCCACGGCAGTGCATCTGAAAGAAAGAAGGGGGCCTCCACAATAGGCTTCGGAAGAAAAGAATGAAGGGGGCCACCACGGCAGTGCATCTGAGAGAAAGAAGGGGGCCGCCACAGCAGGCCTCGGAAGAAAAGAATGAAGGGGGCCGCCACGGCAGTGCATCTGAAAGAAAGAAGGGGGCCACCACAGCAGGCCTCGGAAGAAAAGAAAGAAGGGGGCCGCCACGGCAGTGCATCTGAAAGAATGAAGGGGGCCTCCACAACAGGCCTCGGAAGAAAAGAATGAAGGGGGCCGCCACGGCAGTGCATCTGAAAGAAAGAAAGAAGGGTGCCACCACAGCAGGCCTCGGAAGAAAAGAATGAAGGGGGCCGCCACGGCAGTGCATCTGAAAGAAAGAAAGAAGGGGGCCACCACAGCAGGCCTCGGAAGAAAAGAAAGAAGGGGGCCGCCACGGCAGTGCATCTGAAAGAAAGAAGGGGGCCACCACAGCAGTGCATCTGAAAAAAGAAAGAAGGGGGCCTCCACAGCAGGCCTCGGAAGAAAAGAAAGAAGGGGGCCGCCACAGCAGTGCATCTGAAAGAAAGAAAGAAGGGGCCTCCACAACAGGCCTCGGAAGAAAAGAATGAAGGGGGCCGCCACAACAGGCATCTGAAAAAAAGAAAGAAGGGGGCCGCCACGGCAGTGCATCTGAAAGAATGAAGGGGGCCTCCACAGCAGGCCTCGGAAGAAAAGAAAGAAGGGGGCCTCCACAACAGGCCTCGGAAGAAAAGAATGAAGGGGGCCACCACGGCAGTGCATCTGAAAGAAAGAAAGAAGGGGGCCGCCACGGCAGGCATCGGAAGAAAAGAAAGAAGGGGGCCTCCACAGCAGGCCTCGGAAGAAAAGAATGAAGGGGGCCGCCACGGCAGTGCATCTGAAAGAAAGAAAGAAGGGTGCCACCACAGCAGGCCTCGGAAGAAAAGAAAGAAGGGGGCCTCCACAGCAGGCCTCGGAAGAAAAGAATGAAGGGGGCCGCCACGGCAGTGCATCTGAAAGAAAGAAGGGGGCCTCCACAGCAGTGCATCTGAAAGAAAGAAGGGGGCCACCACAGCAGGCCTCGGAAGAAAAGAATGAAGGGTGCCACCACGGCAGTGCATCTGAAAGAATGAAGGGGGCCTCCACAGCAGTGCATCTGAAAGAAAGAAGGGGGCCGCCACGGAAGTGCATCTGAAAGAAAGAAGGGGGCCACCACGGCAGTGCATCGGAAAGAAAGAAAGAAGGGGGCCTCCACAACAGGCCTCGGAAGAAAAGAATGAAGGGGGCCACCACGGCAGTGCATCTGAGAGAAAGAAGGGGGCCACTACGGCAGTGCATCTGAAAGAATGAAGGGGGCCTTCACAACAGGCTTCGGAAGAAAAGAATGAAGGGGGCCGCCACGGCAGTGCATCTGAAAGAAAGAAAGAAGGGGGCCTCCACAACAGGCTTCGGAAGAAAAGAATGAAGGGGGCCGCCACGGCAGTGCATCTGAAAGAAAGAAAGAAGGGGGCCTCCACAACAGGCTTCGGAAGAAAAGAATGAAGGGGGCCGCCACGGCAGTGCATCTGAAAGAAAGAAAGAAGGGGGCCTCCACAACAGGCTTCGGAAGAAAAGAATGAAGGGGGCCGCCACGGCAGTGCATCTGAAAGAAAGAAAGAAGGGGGCCTCCACAACAGGCCTCGGAAGAAAAGAAAGAAGGGGGCCGCCACGGCAGTGCATCTGAAAGAAAGAAGAAGGGGGCCGCCACAACAGGCCTCGGAAGAAAAGAATGAAGGGGGCCACCACGGCAGTGCATCTGAAAGAATGAAGGGGGCCGCCACAGCAGGCCTCGGAAGAAAAGAAAGAAGGGGGCCACCACGGCAGTGCATCTGAAAGAAAGAAAGGGGGCCGCCACAACAGGCCTCGGAAGAAAAGAAAGAAGGGGGCCACCACGGCAGTGCATCTGAAAGAATGAAGGGGGCCTCCACGGCAGGCCTCGGAAGAAAAGAAAGAAGGGGGCCACCACGGCAGTGCATCTGAAAGAAAGAAAGAAGGGGGCCGCCACAACAGGCCTCGGAAGAAAAGAAAGAAGGGGGCCACCACGGCAGTGCATCTGAAAGAATGAAGGGGGCCGCCACAACAGGCCTCGGAAGAAAAGAAAGAAGGGGGCCACCACGGCAGTGCATCTGAAAGAATGAAGGGGGCCGCCACAACAGGCCTCGGAAGAAAAGAAAGAAGGGGGCCGCCACGGCGGTGCATCCGAAAGAAAGAAAGAAGGGGACCGCCAAAACAGGCCTCGGAAGAAAAGAAAGAAGGGGGCCGCCACGGCAGTGCATCTGAAAGAAAGAAGGGGGCCTCCACAACAAGCCTCGGAAGAAAAGAAAGAAGGGGGCCACCACGGCAGTGCATCGGAAAGAAAGAAAGAAGGGGGCCGCCACAACAGGCCTCGGAAGAAAAGAAAGAAGGGGGCCACCACGGCAGTGCATCTGAAAGAAAGAAAGAAGGGGACCGCCACAACAGGCCTCGGAAGAAAAGAAAGAAGGGGGCCGCCACGGCAGTGCATCTGAAAGAATGAAGGGAGCCTCCACAACAAGCCTCGGAAGAAAAGAAAGAAGGGGGCCACCACGGCAGTGCATCTGAAAGAATGAAGGGGGCCGCCACAACAGGCCTCGGAAGAAAAGAAAGAAGGGGGCCACCACGGCAGTGCATCTGAAAGAAAGAAAGAAGGGGGCCGCCACGGCAGTGCATCTGAAAGAAAGAAGGGGGCCGCCACAACAGGCCTCGGAAGAAAAGAATGAAGGGGGCCACCACGGCAGTGCATCTCAAAGAAAGAATGAAGGGGGCCGCCACACCAGTGCATCTGAAAGAAAGAAAGAAGGGGGCCGCCACGGCAGTGCATCTGAAAGAATGAAGGGGGCCGCCACACCAGTGCATCTGAAAGAAAGAAAGAAGGGGGCCGCCACAACAGGCCTCGGAAGAAAAGAAAGAAGGGGGCCGCCACGGCAGTGCATCTGAAAGAATGAAGGGGGCCGCCACACCAGTGCATCTGAAAGAAAGAAAGAAGGGGGCCGCCACGGCAGTGCATCTGAAAGAATGAAGGGGGCCGCCACAACAGGCCTCGGAAGAAAAGAAAGAAGGGGGCCACCACGGCAGTGCATCTCAAAGAAAGAATGAAGGGGGCCGCCACACCAGTGCATCTGAAAGAAAGAAAGAAGGGGGCCACCACAGCAGTGCATCTGAAAGAAAGAATGAAGAGGGCCGCCACGGCAGTGCATCTGAAAGAAAGAAGGGGGCCGCCACAACAGGCCTCGGAAGAAAAGAAAGAAGGGGGCCGCCACGGCAGTGCATCTGAAAGAATGAAGGGGGCCTCCACAGCAGGCCTCGGAAGAAAAGAGAGAAGGGGGCCACCACGGCAGTGCATCTGAAAGAATGAAGGGGGCCGCCACAACAGGCATCTGAAAGAAAGAAAGAAGGGTGCCACCACGGCAGTGCATCTGAAAGAAAGAATGAAGGGGGCCGCCACACCAGTGCATCTGAAAGAAAGAAAGAAGGGGGCCGCCACAACAGGCCTCGGAAGAAAAGAAAGAAGGGGGCCGCCACGGCAGTGCATCTGAAAGAATGAAGGGGGCCGCCACAACAGGCCTCGGAAGAAAAGAAAGAAGGGGGCCGCCACGGCAGCGCATCTGAAAGAATGAAGGGGGCCGCCACAACAGGCCTCGGAAGAAAAGAATGAAGGGGGCCACCACGGCAGGGCATCTGAAAGAATGAAGGGGGCCGCCACAACAGGCCTCGGAAGAAAAGAAAGAAGGGGGCCGCCACGGCAGCGCATCTGAAAGAAAGAAAGAAGGGGGCCACCACGGCAGTGCATCTGAAAGAAAGAAAGAAGGGGGCCACCACGGCAGTGCCTCTGAAAGAAAGAAAGAAGGGGGCCACCACAGCAGGCCTCGGAAGAAAAGAAAGAAGGGGGCCGCCACGGCAGTGCATCTGAAAGAAAGAAAGAAGGGGGCCGCCACGGCAGGCCTCGGAAAAAAAGAAAGAAGGGGGCCGCCACGGCAGTGCATCTGAAAGAAAGAAAGAAGGGGGCCACCACGGCAGTGCATCTGAAAAAAAGAAAGAAGGGGGCCGCCACGGCAGTGCATCTGAAAGAATGAAGGGGGCCGCCACAACAGGCCTCGGAAGAAAAGAAAGAAGGGGGCCACCACGGCAGTGCATCTGAAAGAAAGAAAGGGGGCCTCCACAACAGGCCTCGGAAGAAAAGAATGAAGGGGGCCGCCACGGCAGTGCATCTGAAAGAAAGAAAGAAGGGGGCCTCCACAGCAGGCCTCGGAAAGAAAGAATGAAGGGGGCCACCACGGCAGTGCATCTGAAAGAAAGAAAGAAGGGGGCCGCCACGGCAGGGCATCTCAAAGAAAGAATGAAGGGAGCCTCCACAACAAGCATCGGAAAAAAAGAAAGAAGGGGGCCGCCACGGCGGTGCATCTGAAAGAATGAAGGGGGCCTCCAAAACAGGCCTCGGAAGAAAAGAATGAAGGGGGCCACCACGGCAGTGCATCTGAAAGAAAGGAAGAAGGGGTCCACAGCGGCAGGGCCGGTTAATGAAAAAGAAGTGGGCGCATCACGTGCGGTATCTGTTGATGTTCATGAACACTGGTCCATCACGTGTAGGCCTGTGATCTGTAGAAAAATGGTCTATAAAGGATGAGTCTCTGAGTTGATAAAGAAGTGGTCTAGCACGGAAATGGTTCAAAGAAGAGGGAAAAAAAGAAGAGCACCACGCGCAGCAGGTGGAAGTGTTCACGCATATTTGCCCACCACGTGGGGGCTCTGACGAATGGGAGAGGAGGACGGTCTACCACTGGGGCCACCGGAGGTAAAATAAATTGATGGGAACGCTGTGTAGTATAGGCTGCTGATGAAGTGGGCACGGCACTGCCCATAGCGCTTGTCAAAGATGTTGAGGGTCTCAAGTACGTCATACACAAATTATCGACAGGGGGCAGGGGCACCTTCTCGTCACTGGGCCATAGTCTAGCCAGTTCATGTTCATTCTGCGTGCCACCGTTCGTGCGCTGCTTCATACAGCGGCACAGGGGGCGGCTGCCGCGGCGTCTCCCGTAATGGATGGCAGAGGGGCCACTGACTGGCGGCAGCGTCGCTGCGTCGCTCTGCTCATCCGATGTGGTGTCCACATCCGTGGGAGAGAGCACGTCGCCCAGCGGCAGCGTCGCTGCGTCGCTTTGCTCATCCGATGTGGTGTCCGCGTCCGTGGGAGGGAGCACGTCGCCCAGCGGCAGCGTCGCTGCATCGCTCTCCTCAGCGCACAGGCCTTCACGTCGGAATCGCTCGATCCCGAGCTCCCGTCGCTGGCGCTCTCTGTAGCGGACTAGAGCAGCAGAGAAAACGCCCAAGCAGCGGTGTCCGAGTCGAGCACAGCTCAGCCGCATTCCACCGTTCGTGCGCTGCTTCATACAGCGGCACAGGGGGCGGCTGCCGCGGCGTCTCCCGTAATGGATGGCAGAGGGGCCACTGACTGGCGGCAGCGTCGCTGCGTCGCTCTGCTCATCCGATGTGGTGTCCACATCCGTGGGAGAGAGCACGTCGCCCAGCGGCAGCGTCGCTGCGTCGCTTTGCTCATCCGATGTGGTGTCCGCGTCCGTGGGAGGGAGCACGTCGCCCAGCGGCAGCGTCGCTGCGTCGCTTTGCTCATCCGATGCGGTGTCCGCGTCCGTGGGAGGGAGCACGTCGCCCAGCGGCAGCGTCGCTGCATCGCTCTCCTCAGCGCACAGGCCTTCACGTCGGAATCGCTCGATCCCGAGCTCCCGTCGCTGGCGCTCTCTGTAGCGGACTAGAGCAGCAGGGAAAACGCCCAAGCAGCGGTGTCCGAGTCGAGCACAGCTCAGCCGCATTCCACCGTTCGTGCGCTGCTTCATACAGCGGCACAGGGGGCGGCTGCCGCGGCGTCTCCCGTAATGGATGGCAGAGGGGCCACTGACTGGTGGCAGCGGTAACGCCTCAGGGGCTGGACGCGCTTCGTTTGTGGCAGGTCCAACACTCGTGCACTCCACCATCTTCACGCTTCCACCTGTTGAAGTCATCTCAAGTTCATATGGTGGCTTTATTTCCGGCGGGGGGAGCATTGGCGAAGGCGGCGGGATGGGAAGGGGGCGGGGGACGGGGCTCTGCGCCATCGAGTCGTGGTTCATTGTGGGCGAGGTAGTCTTAAGAGAAACGCAGAGGGAAGGAGAGAGGCGAGCGGGCTAACGCAGGCAAAGAGAAAAAAGAGAGGGAATACGGAGAGAAGAGCACGGGGAAAGGGTTCCGTGTGTGTGTGTCTGTGTGTGTGCGTGTGTCTATGTATGTGTGTATCTGTGTGTGTGTGTATGTGAGCGTGTGTGGGTGTGTAGGTGTGTACGTGGGGAGTGCGAGGAAAGGCGCTGCATCTTCATCCGTGGGCATAGCACGGGTACATCACAGGCATAGACACACGTGGGGAGCAAAGGGGAGAGGAAGGGTGGACGTGAAGGGGGACAAAGAAGAGAAAGCGAGGGATGGGAGGAGGTGGGGTGGGGGGGTGGCAGCACGCCAGAGGGAGGATGACGCCAAGGGTGCCGTCTACGGAAGCAGGGGCGTTGGGGTGTGGTGTCATTCGATCGAAGAGTGGCAAGCATCTTTGCCAGGGGGGGTGCGTGGCGATTTACATTTGTTGTCCTCGCTGCCCTATGTCCTACCACTGCGCGAAAAAAAGCGGCTGCGGAGGCGCCTGTACAGAGAAGAGTTGGGGGAGGTGAAAACGTCGAAGTCGCTCTGCGCTGTGCAGTGCGTTGCAACTCGGCGTCTGTCGACGTGGAAAAAAATGAGGCGCCAACGCGCAGAGAGGCCCGCTGCACACCCCCAACAAGCGCGGATGCGCAAACCGCGGCAAGGGGGGAAAGCCGGAAGGTAAGGCGGACAAGACGGCGAGGCAACCGTAGAGTGGCAGGTGAGCGGAAAAGAGAGGCACAGAGAGAGAGGGGGTGGGCGGGAATACGCAGAAAAGGGAGAAGGCGGTGGCGGTAGGCGAATACCGATGCGAAGGTGCGCAGTGAGCTGCCCGCTGATCGTCCGGCTATATGCGGCCTGGTGCGGCACAGTGCCAGAAAACAGAGAAGGCGGCAAAATGATGACGTGGGCCCCTCAGGGGGGAGGGGGGGGGGCGGCAAGGCGGCCCCCTTTCGGGCAGACGGTCTCGGAAGCCGGATTACCAGGCCTGCGCCGCGGATGCCTTCACCGACGCACCCACGCGGAGGGAGAAGGGGAGGAGGATGGCCTTCTACGCGATGCACAATGATGAAAAGGTGATGAAACAAAAAACCGAAGGGGTCGCGACTGCCGTGCGGAGAAGGCCGCAGCGCAGAGTCGAGAGCAGCGATGAAATGACCTTCGCCGCTTAGCTCCAACCCATCCGCGCTGGCGTAGGCGTTCGGCGAACACAAGCGACACGAACAGGAACGAGGACAGAAAAGGAGAGAAGGCGAAACTTTGAGAAAGAGGGAGGAAGAGCACAGCGGCACACACACACACATCATCAAGCCTACTCGCCCAGCAGACCGTTGATGCGCAGGAACGCCTTCATGTTGGCCTTGCGGCCAGCGAACTTCTCGTACGCAACGTTGGCGTCCACCGAGTTGCCCACAGAGAGCACGCACGCGCGCAGGTGATCTCCGTTCTCGCGCGTCAGCCCACCGCTCTCCAGGAACCACTCGAACCCGTCGCAGTCCAACACCCGCGCCCACTGGTACACGTAGTAGTTCGAGGCGTACCCGCCAGCGAAAATGTGCAGGAAGTACCCACTGTGGTAGCGCGGCGGCACCTCGGTCATCCCAACTCCAAAGGCTCTCATTGCCGCCTCCTCCATCTGTGCCGGTGGCAGCACAGCCGCCTCCTCCGTGACTCGATGCCAGTGGAGATCGAGGTACGCCGCCTTGACCACCTCGATGGTATGGAAGCCGGCACCGTACGTCTCGGCCGCCTTCATGCGATCCACCAGCGACTGCGGGATCGGCTCCTTAGTCTCGTAGTGAAGCGCGTAGTTCTTCAGCACGGCATCGTACATCGCCCAGTGCTCGTTGATCTGCGATGGGAACTCGAGGAAGTCACGGGCGACGCTCGTGCCGGAGAGTGTTGAGTACTTGAGGTTGCTTAGCATGCCGTGGAGTCCGTGGCCGAACTCGTGGAAGAGCGTCGTCACGTTGTCACGGGTCAACAAGGCCGGCCTTCCCTCCGCCGGCTTCACAATGTTCAGCACGTTGTACACGACTGGCTTTTGGCCAAGCAGGGAGGCCTGGCGAACAAAGAATGTCATCCACGCACCACCGCGCTTGCTTGCACGCGCGTAGGGGTCGAGGCCAAAAATGGCGAGCGACTCGCCCGTGTAGTCGAACATCTCGAACGTCATCACATCGGGGTGGTACACCGGCAGATCGGTGCGCCGCTGCATCGTCACGCCGTAGAGCTTCTCCGCCGCGTAGAACACGCCGCGCTCAAGGACGTTGTTCAGCTCAAAGTACGGCTTCGTCTCGTTCTCGTCGAGATCGTACAGCTGCCTGCGCACCCGCTCCGCGTAGTAGCGCCAGTCCCATGGCGCCAGCTCGAAGTCACCACCCTCCTCGCGAATCATCTGCTGGATGTCAGCGGCCTCCTTCGTCGCCTTTGACGCTGCCGCTTTGCCCATGTCGCGCAGCAACGCCTCCGCAGACGCCGGATCGGCCATCTGGTTCTGGAGCTGCCACTCCGCAAAGCTCTTCTTGCCAAGCAGCTTCGCCTTCCTGAGGCGCAGCTGCGCAATCTCGACCGTGATGGCGGTTGTGTCATTCTCGTCGCCACGTCCGGCGCGCTGCTCGCTCGCCTCGAGCAGGCGGCGGCGCGTCTCGCGGTTCCTCAGTGAAGCGAGCAGCGGCTGCTGCGTCGTGTTCACAATGACCAACGCATGCTTGCCGGGGTGGCCGAGGCTCTCCGCCTCTTTCTGTGCCGTCGCGATCTCGTCCTCGCTGAGGCCCTCCAGCTCAGCAGCGTCAGCCACGATCAGCGACGCGGTCCTGCGTGTGTCCATGAGCCTCTTGGCGAAGTCACTCTCGAGAGTGGCAAGGCGCTCATTCACCTGCTTCAGCTCCTCCTTGACCGCGTCGTCAAGGCCGGCGCCAGCCTTTCGGAACTCCTTTTCGTGGTGCTCCACGAGGCGCAAGTCCTCGCCAGCAAGGCAGGCACGCTCGTCGTACACGGCCCTGATGCGGCTGTACAAGGCGCTGTCAAGGTAGACCCTGTCCGTGTGGGCGGAGAACTTTGGTGCGTAGGCCTGCTCGAGCTTTTGCATCTCTGGGTTCACGTGTGCAGCGCAGAGGTTTCGAAAGAGCATGTGTGCGCGCGTAAGCAGCGCCCCGCTCTTCTCGAGTGCCACAACGGTGTTCTCGAAGGTGGGCGTGTCGGGGTTGGCCTTGATCGCCTCGATCTCCGCCATCTGCTCCGCCATGCCCTGCTCGAAGGCGGGCGCGTAGTGCTCCACCTTCACCCTGTCAAAGGGTGGGTATTGGTACGGCAGACTGCTCTGCTGAAGCAGCGGGTTGGCGGACATGGCGGCACTGGTGGAGAGGCAGAGGCGGCACACACTGACGGGAGCAGAAAACGATGGTGGGCGCTGCACAGCGTCACAGAAGAGAGCGAGACGTGCCGGGGATTAACCGCGAGAAGGCGAGGAGTGTACGAGACACAAGCCCAAGCGTGCCTGTGGGTGGTGGCTGTGGCGTGGTCGTCGCAAGAAGAGGACGCAGTGTAGAGAGACGAGTGGCACGGAGGAGAACGAGGCGGGGAAAGAGAAAGCGCGAGAGCCACTTGTGGGTTCGTACAGCAGAGCGGGTGCGAAACGGCAAAGAAGACGGGGTACAACACTGCCGAGGGAGGCACAGTGGAGTCGCCCCACCACCACCACCACCCACCACCCCATGAGCGCGGATAGGTTGCACACCAGCGGAGGGCACAACACGGGATGCTTCAGCAAAACAAGAGAGACGACACCGACGGAGGATGTGCTGAGTGCACCAGATAGCGCCACACGCAGGCGGACTGCAGGTGTGGGGAAGAGGATAAGATGAGTCTGCATGCGCTGTCACATGTCGGTGCAAAGCAGCACAAGAGGAAGCGGGGGGTACCTACGGGGAAAGAGAGAGAAGGGAGGGGCACAAACAGCGCTTGAGCAGCAACGGCAAAAGCCGTACGAGCGATGGAAGCCTCATTGCCCCGGCTGTACGGCGCGGAGGGGCGAGGCGAGGCGCCGCACAGGCACCCACGCACAACTTTGGGTGGGCGGTGGTGCACGACTCCCCGGGGTAGAAGAAGAGACGCCGTCGTCATCGCACGCCCCCCTCTAGAGCAAACCGAGAGGAGGTGAAGCAGCGCTGAAATGCTTCGCACCGCACACGGAGTGCGGCATGTCCTCGAGTGCAACACAGAACAGCACTCCTTCCATCGAGCGCACAAGCCGCTCGGTCTCGTGCTTGCACTTGCAGAGGCTCATTGAACACTTCCGGCACTCCGCCGCAAGCGCCTCCCACAGCGAGGCGTCCGCGGTGGCGTGGGCGGGGGGTAGTGACGTCGTGGAGGTGAGGGACATCTCAGCAGCGTCCTCGCCCTACTCGACACCGCAGCGCGAGAGCGCCAAGAAGGCCAACGCACTTTTCTTTCGAAAAGGACACGTCTGTGTGTGGGTGTGGGTGTGAGTGTAACCCGCGTGACCAAGACCTACGGAGGATGCAGCAGTGCCGCACGCGATGGCGCCGTTGTCGCACGCCACCAGGCGCATACGTATACCAGCGGGGAGGAGGAGGAGGACGAGGGAAAAGCAGAAGGGCTGAGGTGACGAGACAGAGAGCGAAGGAGAACGAGAGCCACACGAGGATGCTCCTC
Source organism: Leishmania braziliensis MHOM/BR/75/M2904 (assembly GCF_000002845.2). NCBI lineage: Eukaryota > Euglenozoa > Kinetoplastea > Trypanosomatida > Trypanosomatidae > Leishmania > Leishmania braziliensis. Next base: position 1,077,388 of record NC_009319.2, on the reverse strand, counting down.
AATGCCCTGCGCTGTAACGCATCCGCGCACGCAGAGAGAGAGGGGGAGGGGGGTCTGCTGCACCCGCAGGTGGATGCTTCACACAAGCGCACACCTGCCCAACACTCCACAGCAATGGGCCGGCTGCTGTAGATGAGCAAAGAATGCGAGGGGAGTGGCAACAAGAAGAAACACCGCGGCGCAGAGGAGTTCTGCAGACCGCCCCGTGCGTCTCTGTCGCTCACCACTCACGTATGCGCGCATGCATGCGTACACCGGAACAGTGACCAGGGCGGTTGGAAGGGCTTTGATAGGGCGGAAGAAACATCTGCAGGCGCGCGCGTCTTCTCGTGTCTTACCTGTGAGGGAAGGCGGAGAGGTGACAGCCACGCGGACAATCGTCGACGCGGGTGCACTGAGGGTTGGGGGGGCGAAGGCACGAGAAAAGCCACAAAAAATTCCCCACAAAACACGACAACTCCACACACACACACACACACACACACACACACACACACGCGCGCGCAGGGCTCCAGTGACGTACAGATAAAGCGGCGGTGCCGCTGCCTCACACAGTGGTAGTGGTGGTGGTGTTAGAAGAGAAGAGGAGTGAAGAGGGCATAGTAGCGCGCCCACCCTCTCCCCTCTCGGCTCCCACAGACGGGCACTCGCCGGTGTGGTACGTTTAAGAGTTCAAAGCAAAGATCAGACAAACGGCAAGACGGCGACTTTTGTTATTTTCAGTACTCGGATGGGGGGGGGGGGGGGGCCTCACTGATCGAGCAGCTGCTCGTCACTCAGCCCCTTCTCGGGAGAGAGCTTGTGATTGGCGACCACCACAACATGATCGTCCTGCACAGACAGCTTCACATGCTCACCCTCGCGGATGCGGCCATCAAGCAGCATCAGCGCCAGTTGGTTCAGCAGCTCGCTCTGCACGAGACGCTTCAGTGGACGCGCACCGTACACGGCACTGTAGCCATTGGCGCTGAGCCAGTCGTACACCGCCTCGGACTCCTCCAGTGTGATGTTGTGCTCCGTCAGCAGCTTCTGCACCTGCGCCATCAAAGTCACCACAATGTTGCGAATGTCCTCGCGGCTGAGGCGGTTAAACATGACGATGTCGTCCAGGCGGTTGATAAACTCGGGCGTCAGGCGCTGCCGCACCTGCTCCATGACAGCCGGCATCGCCTTGCTGCTCGGCACCCCCTCCGGCAGGCGGGCAATGACGTCGGCACCGATGTTGGAGGTCAGGATGATGATGGTGTTCTTGAAGTCGACGCGGCGGCCGTGGCTGTCGGTGAGGTGCCCCTCGTCCAGCACTTGAAGGAGGATGTTCGACACGCCTGGGTGAGCCTTCTCAAACTCGTCGAAGAGCACAATTTGGTACGGGCGGCGCCGCACCGACTCTGTCAGCTCCCCGCCTTCCTCGTAGCCGACGTACCCCGGCGGGGCACCGATGAGACGGTGCACCGAGTGCCGCTCCATGTACTCGCTCATGTCGATGCGGCAGATGAACGACTCGTCGTCGAAGAGGAACTTGGCGAGGCTCTTGCACACCTCCGTCTTACCGACGCCGGTGGGGCCAAGGAACAGGAAGGAGCCCAGCGGGCGCTTGTGCGAGTGCAGGCCGGCACGAGAGATGCGCACGGCATTCGTAATCGACTCGATAGCCGCATCCTGGCCCATAATCGTCTTCTTGAGCTCCGCATCCATGTGAATCAGCTTCTCCCGCTCGCTCGTCATGAGCTGCGCCACCGGGATGCCGGTCGCGCGGGCAATCACCTCAGCGATATCCTTTGAGGTGACGCTGTCGTGCACCATGAAGTTCTTCGAGCTGGCGAGGTGCTTCTCCTTCTCGATCTGCTTCAGCAGGTTCGGAATTTGGCTGTGCTGGATCTCGCCCGCCTTGGCAAAGTCGCCGCTGTTCATCGCCTTCTCGAGGTGGTGCCGCAGCACGTCGAGCTCCTCGGTGTGCTGCTTGATTGTCTGGAACAAACTCTTCTCCCGCTTCCACCGCTCCTCGAGCACGTCGTACTCCCTTTGCTTCTGCGAAATATGCTCGTACAGGTTTACCAGCTTCTCCTTGCCCACCTCGTCCTTGTCCTTCTTCACCGCCTCTGCCTCGATCTTCAGGCGGATCAGCTCGCGCTCGATGAGGTCAAGCGCCTCCGGCTTCGACTCCTGCTGCAGGCGCAGGCGGCTAGCCGCCTCGTCGATCAGGTCGATGGCCTTGTCAGGCAGACGACGCTCCGAGAGGTAGCGGTGGGAGTTGACTGCGGCGTAGACGAGGGCCTCGTCCTTGATGAGGCAGCCGTGGTGCACCTCGTACTTCTCCTTGACACCGCGCAGAATGGAGACGGTCTCTTCCACGGTGGGCTCCGTGACGAGCACCGACTGGAAGCGGCGGGCCAGCGCGGCATCCTTTTCGATGTGCTGGCGGTACTCGTCCAGCGTGGTGGCGCCGATACAGCGCAGCTCGCCACGCGCCAGCGACGGCTTCAGCAGGTTCGCCGCGTCCATCGACCCATCGCCCGAGGAGCCGGCGCCGACCAACGTATGCAACTCGTCGATGAACAGGATGACCTTTCCTTGCGACTGTATGGTGTCCTTGAGCACCCCCTTGAGACGCTCCTCAAACTCGCCGCGGAACTTGGCGCCGGCAACGAGAGTACCCATGTCCAGCGCGTACACCTGGCGGTCCTTGATGCTCTCTGGCACCTCGCCCTTCACGATCCGCTGTGCCAGGCCCTCGACGATGGCCGTCTTACCAACACCAGGCTCGCCGATCAGCACGGGGTTGTTCTTGGTGCGCCGCGAGACCACCTGGACGGTGCGTCGAATAACCTCCTCGCGGCCCACGATGGGGTCTAGTCGACCCATGCGCGCCTCCTCAGTCAAGTCGCGCGCGTACTTCTTCAGGAACTCGCCCGGTGGCACGGCGTTCGGGTTCACCCACGTGCGCCCCTGCTGCTGACCGCCGTTACCGCCTCCATCGTTGTTGCCGCTGCTACTCCACGGCGTCACGCCCGTCGACTGCCATCGGCAGCTCGTCGTCAACACGGGGTGCGCAGCGGTGCTCGATCCCAGCAGCGAGCACGCCACAGCCGCCACGGGAGCTTTGCGGGTACCTCCGCAGATGGAGGGGGCGAAGGGTGCCGCCAGGGTAGCGGTGCAGCCACACTGCATCGCCGCGGCGACCTCCACAAGACACCTGCGCATCATAACAGGAAGTGTCGAGTTACCCAAAGAAAAGGCCAGGGGAGAAGAGCTGGCGCTACGTGCGTACGCAGCAACGAGCAACAGCGCCTCAGCAAAGATGAGTGGGAAGAGAAGACAGCCGCGGAGAGGCCGCTGTGTGATCCTCCAGATAGCGTGCCGTCGCTAGGCGCGGGTGGCAAAGCCCAAGCCAGAGAAGACGTACACCGCCCAGGCAGTCCCGCCTCCGTTGGGATGTGTCCTGCAGGCGCAGCGACTCGGAGGAGGACTAAAGCTCAAGTGAAGCGCCAGGAAGAAACCGTCGGCCCCGGTAAGGAGGGAGGAAGTGCACAGCTGTAGAAATTCGTGGGTGAAACAGGCAAGAGCCGAGACGGCTGGCTAAACCCCTGGTGTGGCCGCCAACGAAAAGGGAGACGGAGGAAGCGGGAACGAAAGAGGCGAGAGAGGAGTGAGGAAGAAGCGGTCGTGGTCACCGCGTCTCGGTGCGCGCACGCGCGAGCCTTTGTGAGGCTACAGTGGGCGGAGTAGAGAGCCGGCGCGGGCACGCGGTCATGGGCACCACACCGTAAGCCCGCATGCGCAACTCGCTCGGCACACTGTCACGACTTTTTCGTTCTCTCCAGGAGGAGAACAGCGCTGTTGAGCGGAGCGGGAGCGCTGCGCAGATAAAGACAGACGCGGCACGTCGCGTCACGCCCATACACACACACACACCACAGGGCGTTTATTTCGTCTCAGCATGTCCGTCCACTGCCGCCGAGGTGGAGGTCGAACGCCACCTAACCCCCTCCGGCCCGTCTCACAGGCCCATCAAGTGGCGCGAAGCAGCCGCAGACACACGGGCAACAGCAGTGCGCCGACTCGGTCATCCGAACACGCCCCCCTGCGTCAAACTCTGCCCACCCACCCTCTCCGCAGGTCGCCCTCCACAGACGCCACCGCCATGCGGATCGCCACCTGGTGCATCCCCCTCGGGGGTGGCACACGCTCGAGTCACGCGGGCACCCCGCCCACCATATGGGCGGCACAGGCGTGCTCACTGCTGCAGGTCGCTCCGACGCAACGCCAGCCACGACCCGGTCGCCAGCGTCCTCAGCAGTGGTGCATCGCCCTGGCTTCGCTGTATCGTAGGTGGTGGCAGGGCCCACCACCAGAGAGGAGGTTCAGCATTGGCGGGAAGAGGGGGGGCTGCTTGGCCTTCCCCCGCAGAGTGGGGGGCGCTGGTGCCTGAGAGGCCACGCGCGGAGGCGTCCCTCAACCCCCAACCTCCTAACCCCTGGGGATCAGGGATGCAGAGGGTTGAGGGAGAACAACAGCGAGATAAGTGTGCATGGCGTACAACATGCCGAGCACCACCGCACCGCTCACTCTCCCTTCGCCTTGGAGGAGCCTTGTGCAGCGGGCACAGCACGCGTGACGAGCAAAGGGGGGAGTAGCGTCGCGGTTTGCCGCCCCTTTTCAGTTGTGTCTGCAGCGCAGCCAGCGATGGTGATGGAGGGAGGGCGGGAGGGAGGGGGGGAGGGAGGGAGGGGAGGGGAGGGGGGGAGGGGATACGTGTACATCATTTGTGAAGTGCCAGTGGGAGAAGGGGAACAAAGAGGGGGGCGCTTTGCGTGAGAAGGAACCCCCCCCCTCCTGTACGCAGCGCTTTCGCAGTCACTACCGCTGTCCCGCGTTCTCGTGTGGACCCCCAAGGAGGGGGAGGTCCGATCCCTCACCGGGGTTGGCGTGTGGCGTAAACGCCGTCGTGGTGGCGGCACGCGGAGGCGCCACGAAGCCGCGGTATACGACCGGCTCGGGCGTCGCAGACGGTGAGTCGGGGCGCGGTGTAATGGGCGGGGCACCTGCGATGACGCCTGCACTGGAGCGCCTCTCCTTTTCGGCCCTCTCCGCCGCGTACGCCTTGCTCATGTCGGCCAGCCGCTCTCGCAGCACATCGTGTCGTGCCTTGAAGTGGTCCGTCTGAGACCTGAAGAACTCGAGGGCCTCCTGCATCTGCCGCATATCCTGGTGCTTCTTCGTCAGGTTCTGCTGATAGGCAGTGAGCTGCTCCGCGATCTCCGGCCCGGGCTGATGCGCGACGGTGGCTTTGGCGTTCATGTAGCGCTGTTCCACGGACTGGATGGCCGCCTCCTTCTCCTCGAGCTCATTCCGGCGCTGGACCAGCACCCGCTGGAGCCTCTGAACTCGCTGCAGCAGCGCGTGCGTCTCGGGCTCGGCCGAGGCCAGCTCGTGGTACGGGTGCACGTTAACAGGGCGGGCCGCGTCATCGAGCAGCGCCTGCACTCGCACCTTCTCCCGTTGCAGCTCACGTGTTGCGTTATTCAGCAGTACGCGCAACTCCGGCAGGCGGGCGACGAACGTGCGCATCTTCTCCAGCTGCTGTGCAAACTGCACCGTCTGGTACTCGAGGTGCTCCAGCTGCTGTGCCTGGTCATTGTAGAGGGCCTCGTGGCGCCGCAGAAGAAACTCTTTTGTGTGCGCCTGCTCGTACAGCGCCTGCACCTCCGCAGCGCGGTCCGTCACTTGGCGGTCAAGCATGTCCCTCTCATGCACGACATCATGACAGCGGCGCTGCTGCCGGCGCGTCTCGTCGGCTGCGTCGCTGAGAACCGCACGAAGTTGCCGTATCTCCTGCCCTAGTGCCTCGGCACACAGTTGCTTCTTGTTAGCCCGGCGCTCGAAGTCCACCACGTGCACCTCAATGTCCTTCTGCTGCTTCTGCAGTAGCTGAACGTGCGCTGCCTCGAGCGTCACATCCTTCTCCCGCTTCTCGATGGCGCTGCGCATGGACTGCACCTTCGCCACTAGCAGTGTGAACTGATGCTGCTGCTCGCTGAGCCCTTGCTTCAGCTGGTCGTAGTGCGAGGTGTAGGTGTTGCGCTCCCCCACCATGGACTCGAGTAGCGACTGCTGCTGCTTGACGCGTGCCTCCACCGCCGTGAGCTGCTCCTCGTACTGGGCCACCATGGCGCCTTTGTTTTCAACGTCGCTGAGGAGGTGCGCACACGCAGAGGCGTACTTCTTCGCGCCTGCCTCGCTAATCTCCGCCTCCTGCGCCAATACGTACACCTCCTGGTGTGTCCGCTGAATGTGCTCTTCGGAAGATGCCAGCACGCTCTCAAGCACTCGCAGCTGCCCAAGCTTCTCCGCGAGCCACGCGGCGTTGCGCTGCTGCTCGGCCGCTTCGCCGGCGATATGCTGCTGCAAGAGGTTGACCTCCCCTTTGACAGACGCTGCCGTTTGCGTGGTGGCGTGGGCCGCCTGCTTCGCGCGGGCGAGAGCGGCCTCCTCGCTCTTCAGTTGCGTCGCCAACTCGCGATGCTTCGTTAGCTGCTCCGATCTCTGCTCCTCCGTAACGGCGTTGCGCCGCTGCAGTGCCTCAACAACCTTCTGCGCCTTGATGTAACGCCTGTGCATGGAGACGACTGCGGCCTGATACGCCTGCAGCTCCGCCGCCTTCTCGTGCGCGCGCCGCTGCCACAGATCATTCTCCTCGCTGCACTCCTGCAAAGCGGTGTTAACGTGTTGCAGCTGACGGCAAACACCCTGGTACTCTTCGGTCAGCCGCGCCTCTTCGTGCCTGATGTTGCGCAGCTCCTGCCCGTTGCGCTCGTGGTCCTCGCCGAGCGCGTCGAGGGTGTGCTGTTGAGAGGTGTGGGACGCGATGCGGCGGGCGATCGTGTCGCGCACTGCCTTCAGCTCCTGCTCTTTCACAGCCCTGCTCGCCAGCACCGTCTGCACCTCCTCCTCCGTCTTCGAGATCATCTCGCGTACAAGACTGAGTTCAGCAGCATTGGTGGAATTGTTGCTCAGCAGTGCAGCGATGCGTCGCTGCGTGGCGGCCACGTCGAGAGAGGCGCTACGGAACTGTTGAACCAGCTGCTCCTCCTCCCGCTGCAGAGCTTCATGGAGGCCTCGTAGACTGCGTAGAGCGGCCTCCTGCTCCGGAATGTCGATCGGATCCTGCGCCTTTGCCTGCTGCTCCGCGATGTCGCGCTTGAGCGTGTCGATCGCCTCCTTCAGCTGGGCCTCTTTCTCTTTCACCTGCACCAACCTGTGTGAAGTACGCTCCGTCTCACTCTTGAGGTGGGCAATGGTGTCACGGTCCCCCAAAGTCAGCTCAGCCGCCGTCACCGCCCTCTCCGCGCAGGCCTCGATGTCGCTCTGCAGGTCCGTGCACTTGCGCAGAAGCCGGCCCTCGCTCTCGTGACTGCGCAGCAAGGATCGGTGGAGGCCTTCGTACTCAGCGCGGAACTTGTCGAGGACGTCGTCCCCCTCCAGCGTCATGAGCACCTCTTGATATTGCCGCTCGTAGGATGGGAAGGTGCTGCACTCCGCTAAGATCGCTTGAAACTCTGTGTTCTCGGCAGCTGTGAACAACGAGGCGCGCTGTTCTGCGGCACTGCCTGCCCCGCCGCCATCGAGAGGTGAGGAGAAACTCATTCTTCGACCCTCCGTGCTGCGCGGGTGGGGTGGGGGAGTGTGCTGTGTGGGGAAATGCCGCCGCAGTTGGAACGCAGAGTGGTCTCCCCCTCGTGGCACAGTGACGCTCCTTTTTGCTGGAATGCGCGCGGGGGCCAAGCAGAGGGTTGGAGAAGTGGGGCAGGGCAGCAGAGGGAGTGGGGTGAGAGGCGCATGTCAGAGGGTCGCGGCGCCAGGCACGCCGGCGCAGAGACGGTGGCTGGTGGTACGAGTAGAGAACCGCGGCAGCACGCGCACATTGGCTTTCCTCCACCACCACGAACGCAGGCGCTGAAGTTGGAAAGGGGCTCGGCCGACAGGAAGCGGTGAAAGGCGAATAACCACGCGAGGGAAAAGCCGCGGCGGGCGGTGCGCGGTGCGCAGAGGCTCGCGTTTGGATCACAGAGAGGAGGAGGGCTGCGCGGGTTGTGCGGGGGGGGAGGGGGGAAGAGAGAGAGAGAGGCCGCAGCCCCCTAAGATGTGGTGCGCTGTGTGGGTGTGTGTATTCTGCGCTGCACCGCAGGCGGGGCACACCGCGCTACAGGGCGCTGTGCGGGGATGAAAGAATGCAGCTGGATGAAAATGACCTGCAAAAGTGGCGTAGGAGGAGGAGAGTGCAACACGCCGCCACCATGAGCACAGACGCACTCCCTCCCCGCCGCCGCACCAATGGGGGTGTTACTCGAGAGCAGTCGAGACAGAGCGCAGCCAGCCTAGCACAACACTCGCGTCTCTCTTGAGCGTGTGGGAAGGCCACTCGCGCTCCTCAAGCAGAAGTGCCAGCTCCGCCTTCAGTGGGTTGCGCTCCGCAGAGTCAACAAGGCCCCTCTCCTGCGCGCAGAGGCGCAGCTCCTCCTGCAGGGCAGCACGACGCGTCATCTCAGCCTGCACGCGCGCCTGGTACTGGGCAATGTCCGCTTGCAGCTGCGTGGCAGCCTGCTGACCATCACTAAGTCGAGCCTGGAACTCTTGCAAGCGATTCTGCTGCTGGAAGAGCTGCTCGCGTGTGGCCGCCGATGCGTTGTTGAGCATGACCGCTTGCAGGAGCAGTTGCTCCCTCGAGCGGTGCGACCAGCTCAATGCGCTGTGGGCATGGTAGTCCAGCCGAGCCACAGACACCTTCATATCCCGCATGCCCAACGCAGAGGACCACCATGGCGCCACCGACGTGCTCGAAGCAGCGGCCTCGGTGTCATACATGACTCCTGCGGACTCTTTCATCTTCGCCAAGCACACTGCTATGGCCGCCACTTCGTCTGCCAAGCGGCTGTCCGACGTGAGCGGTGGCACCTCGCAGTCAACACCGTAGTCCTCGACGGACTGGTCGTCAGAGGCGCCTTCATCGGCCGCAGCGGCGCGAGCGCGCTGAATATTGGCAGCTTCGGAGAGCGTATCCACCTCGGCCATGCGACGCTGCTGCGTATCCGTCGCCTCGCCCGTCAGTAGGGTGACGGACGTCGAGTCAGCCGATGGGTGGGAGCGAGGAGCAGAAGCCAAGTAGCAGCCGGCGTCGCGCCCTGCTTCGATGCGTCTCTTGGCGTGGAAGTCAAGGTCATGGTGCAGCTGCTGCAGCGTGCGCTGGATCTCCGCCGACGTAATCTCTACCGACAGAACGGCGCGTGACTGCTCACTGAAGAAGTGCGGCAAGCCACAGCTGTTGGTGGGAAGAACAGGCGCCCCGCCACTTCGAAGAACCGCCCCACCAGTCGATGAGCTGCTAATACCACCCGCAGGATGGCTGAGAGGAGCTGAAGTCGAGGGCGGCAGCCGCCGCGAGAGCAGAGTTGGTGAGAGAATGCCTTTCACACCCTCACCAGTGAGGCCATCAGCAAAATCCTTGCCGAGGTGGGCGCCCTGCCGAACCTTGGGAACCGGACCTGAGGGCCTATCAAACAAGCTGGTCAGCTGTGCGCTGCGTGTTGCCGCGTCCTGTCTCTTGAGTGAAGGTGGAGATGCTTCCGTGGAGGACGGAGCGGGTCGGGGCCGCGTTCGGTGCTGCATTAGGAGGCGTGCCTCCGCGCTGTCACGCAACGCCACCGATCAAACGCTCCGCGTGTGTGTGTGTGTGTGTGTGTGTGTGAGGGGGGGGGGGGGGGGGCGTGACAACGCCTCCTGTGAACACGTTGGAGGTGAGGAAGGCAGCGCCTACAAAAGCCTCGGCCACGTACCCGAACAGCGGCAGCGGTACTGCGTAGAGGCGGCGCCAGCGGTCAGGGAGAAGAGGAAGCGAAGCAACGGCGACTACGAGGCGGCCCGCGGGAGAGGGGCAAAGTGTGATGGCATAGAGAGGAGATACCGCGAGGTCATCACAAGTGCGGGAAGGGGGCCATCTGGTCCGTACACACTCAACCGAATACGTCCTCCGCATGTATGGACGCATACACCGCTGCAGGGAGGAGGGGGAGGGGGGCAACGCCGATCCATTTCCCCCCACCACCACCACCACCCCCACTCTGTGGTTGAGAAGGGGGGAGTGCGTCTGGAGACCGGCACCTCCGCGCAGACGCGATGGAGGGAGGAGGGAGAAGAACGCACCGAGGGAGTCAGGAGGTGTGAAGATGAGCGGTACGGAGGGCACGGCAACCTTTACGCATTTTCATTTTCTCTCCTCTAACCGTGTCGTGCAGCCCCAATGGCAGTGACACACTGACATACAACTCTCGCCGAATGCGGCTGCACCAACGTGCAGAAGCACAGAGAGACGGCGGCGTGGGGGTCGCACCGCTCGTCCCGCTGGCGCACACGTCCCCCAAAGAAACGCAGAGAGAGACACCACACACATGCCGGCACTCGTCTGCCGCTCTGCCACGTGACGCGCTCTTAGAAAAAATCAACAATCAACAGCAGCCGCATGAGCGACATCACGCAGCTCTGTAGCCCCGTGATAGTGCGTTGGGTCTGCAGCGCCTGCTGTATGCTGCGAGACATGCCGCTCTTCCACTGCGCCTCGACCTCCTCGGCGTGAGCAGCACTGCTCTTGATGCCACCGCTAGCTGCAGGTGAGGAGCGGACACAGGCAGCAGGCTTTGCAACGGCGGACGCCTGCTGCTGCGCCTCGCGCAGCTTCACCCATGCAATTGTCAGCGTTTTCGCCAACCGCTCACGCACCGCAGGCAGCAGCGTCGCACTCCAGCTCAGCCCCCAGAGGTACACACTCGCCTTGGCGGACCGCTCGACGAGTGCCGAGGTGCGCGGCACTTCCTGCTGAAGCAGAAAGCCGTCCTTGAACATCCGGTGCAACACCTCTCGAGCCTTGACGTACGTTGCGACCGACTGCTCCGCTAGCGTTCGCTCCTCCAGGAAGTGGTGCTGCAGCAGCAGCCTCATGATGCGCACACCGAGTACGCCGTAGCGACTGTACACGACCCGCTCACACACCGCCTCCTGCAGCAGCTGCACAGCGGTGACGTCGTCCAAGGCGTACAAGTCGCTCTCGCTCTGCGGCTTCACCAAAAGCGCTCGTGTCGACGGCATCGTCGTGAAGTTCGGGGAGGAGCCGGCGGCTGGTGTCATCGGCGCAGCTGCGTTGCAGCCCGCGAAAAGAGCGACGGGCTGGCACAACCGCTCCAGGCAGCGCCGCACCGCCTCTGCTGAGCCACTTGACACGCTGTCAGTACCCACCCGTGGCTCGCCGCTGCGATCGCGGCGCACACCCGCAGTGGGCGGCAGCTCCGCCGCCAGCTCCTGGAAGGAAGCGACGGCCTCGGTGTACTCTGAGTTTGGCGCTGTGCGCCGCCGCAGCGCGCGCACCAAGGTGAGGGCCAGCCGCCCATCTGCGTAGCGCTCAGCCACAGCCTGCTCGATTGCGTCACTGAAGAGGCAGTGCAGGGCGGCCTGGAGGCCCACACAGTGCGGCCTCGTTGCACTCCACAAATCCAAACTGCCGCCCAGGTGCGAGGAAGCCCCGTCGGCTCGCAGTGCTGGAGTCGCCGCATCGGGTGCAGCGGTGGGTAAGTTAGGCACCGGCACGAGCCACCCGTCCTCCACGAGGCGAACGACAGCGTACTCGATCGCCTCGTGGGTGAGGCTTGGGGTGCGACTCAGCGCTACTTGCACCGCAGCGCGCGGCGGCACGACGCCCAGCTGGTAGGCAACGAGCAGCACACACTTGGCTGCCTCACCGTACCGCTGGCGTGCACAGTGGAGAAGGAGCGGGAACAGTACGCGCAGAAGGATAGCGCTACCATAGCGCATCTCGTAGAGGTGCGTTACGGGGTCTGTGTGAACAAGACGGTGCACCACCAGTCGCGTCACGAGTTCCTTCACCGCCACCTCGTGAATAACGTCGTTGACAGAGGCGATGTCGCCGAGGTCGACGTGGAAGCTCGAGCCCAATTGGTGGGTGGCGGGCACCGCTGTCGTCGTCTCCCCCGTGGCAGAGGCGCGGTTGGCAGCCGCGGCGGCAACGGCGCGCACTTCCTCATCGCGGTGAACGGCATCGCTGATGTCCTTCAGCGACATTGGCCCTGACTGGGTGAGGGCGCGGCAGACGGCGCCAGCTAACGGGCCTAGTTGGTCGGTGATGGTAGAGATGATAAGCTGGTAGTGTGCTGCGATGGGCTTGGCGACGAGGTCCTCGCACACCTCCGATGGACGAGTAGCCGCATCGCTGACGCGAAAGAGCGGCATGACCGCTGGTGAGGGTGTCAGCGCAAACACCCAGTCAGGGAGATGCGACGGGCGGAGTCCTGCTGAGAAGATTAGGGATGTGTGGAGGAGACGCACAGACTAGCAATGGTGGCGGTGTTCGTCAGCGTTCATCAAACGCGCACACACTCCTGTTCTCCTGCTCTGTGTAATGTGGAAGCTGCTGCGCTGCCGGTATCCACACCGAGCGGAACGCGAACATCAGCAAAGGTGAAGGAGTCAAAGCAGGTGGAAGAGTTAAGGGCACAGACTCAGAAGCAACATACGCAGCCTTCTCCATGATGGCCCCCTCCTCCTGGCACGCGGCGTGATGCACGCGCTGCCGACGCGTCAGCCCAGCCGCCGCTCCGACACTTCAGGCGAAGCCACCATAAAGAAGTGCGGCTACCGTCGCCACGCCGCCACGACGGCCACAGCTAAACACTACAGCGCGCTCTAGGCAGGGGCCTGAGGAGAGCTACGGCTGGCATGGGGTGCACAGAGATACCCGCGCCTGCCATAGACGGGAGGAGGCGACGCTGCGCTGCCGCGACAACAAAAGTCGCAGAAAGAGAGTAGTCGGAGGAGTAGACGGAGGGGGGCAACATCGAGTGCAGAAGACACGAAAGTGGGGAGAACGGTGACAGAGCAAGGGAGAGGGACGCCAAAGATGTGTAGCCGCGTCAAGCTCGCCACCACATTCCCCACCGGGGACTTGGCCGGTGTCGTCACCTCCCTCTCGCCCTCGCCCGCGAAGACGCCTTCGCAGGTGGGTCTTCGTTTCTCTGCCTTGGCTGGGGTGTGGCGACGTCCTCACTCGGCGCTTGTCGGGATACTTCGCTGCCACATGCTGGTCGGCTGACCGATTCATCGCGTATGCACTCTGCCAAGCGAATCCCTCTTTTCTCCCCCTCTCTCGCTGTGCCTGTCTGCGTGGGTGATGAGCACGATGAGGACAACGGTGTCTGAGTAGGGGAGCGGGTGAATCAGTCAGCCACCACACAGGGAGGAGACTTCCTCCACCGCTATCACCACCCCTCCCCTCCCATGCGCCACCATCGCAGGTACCCACTTCACATAGGGGTTGCCCCCCTCCCTCCCTCGCTAGCGCGACATTAGAGAGAGAAAGAGAGAGTGGGGAAGAGAGAGAAGGCGGCGGCTATGGAGTCGAGGGGTTCCATCCCACTGTCGAACCTCTCACGAGCGATGTCACCAGCACCTGCTGAGCGTCGTCTGGTCATGGGGAGACTGGCTGGCCTCTGTACTTCAGCTCGCACAGGGCTACTGCTTCTCTTGTCGATCACTTCTGTGAAATCTTGGAGTCTGGCCCATTCGGTGGGTGACATGACGAGGGCTGGCGGGGGGTGCGTCAGACTTGCAGAGAGAGCGTAGTAGAGCCAGTTAGCCATCCACCCCAAGATGGGGGAGGTGAGAGAAAGTCCACCCCACCACCACCCCATCCCCTATGTCCGCACGTCGCCGCTGGAAGTTGCCCGGAAGAAAATGGCGGAGATCGCCCGCGGGAGGGCCAAGCCGCTTCCACAACGTGGGAAGAGGAGAGGAAGAGGGAAAAATCCGTCGATCTTCGCCACTGACGTCTACGGAGAAACCCCTCCCTCCCTCCCTCCCCCCCCCCCACGCTACGGTCCAAAGTGCAACACATCCGCCCACTGGGCACCGGCCCGCCAACACCTGCGGGCTCTGCTGCTTTCGCTCTCCACGAGGGCGGAGCTCGTCGCTCACTCACTCGCCGTGGGGGGAGAAGAGAAGTGAGGCTCGTCACCATTCGCCAGTGTCCGGGCACGCCTGTGACGTAATACTCACATTTCCTTTCACAGAGGCTCCTAGTTGGTGCGTGCGAGAGAGACAGTGGAGAGCGGCACGTACGTGTGATTGCGGGGGGGGGGGGGGGGGAAGAACAAGAGACACACCAAGATGGGTGCCTCACAGCCAACAGCGATAGGAGAAGCAAAGATAACCCTCATTCTCCCTCCTCGCAGTCCACCTTGAAAGAAGTGCAACGTCAGGCAGACGGCACACAACACGGCAGCCGCGAAGGCGAGAAGAGTCGCTACCTGCGCGGCAGCTGCCTGCATGACGCGTGCATCGCCAGCAGCGGGGTGGGTGCTTCTCTCACACATACCCCGCTTGATGATGCTCGTGCCAGCGTTATCATGGTGGATGTGTCGCATCGTGTAGCCCCCTTTACAGGCGATGCAGCAGTCGGCGAGCGTGCTGTTGACACAGTGCCTCCGTCTTGCACGCCATCCAGACGCTGTTCTCAGGGGCAGTGGCCACCTTCGAAGCAGAAACACACGTTGCCAATGGTGTTGGGGCAGTG
>NC_009319.2:1047559-1062659 GCF_000002845.2 Leishmania braziliensis MHOM/BR/75/M2904 | reverse complement strand
TCTGTGCGAATGAAGTGGCCGCCGTCCTCGGTCGCCAAGCACGTGAGGTTGTAGCGGGCGCCTCACATGGTACAGTAAGGGAACGGTTGCACGTTAGCGCGGCCACCGTCGTGGCGGAGAGAGTGACAGCAAAGGTTGGGATGACGGCGACCTTGACCACGGAAGGGCTGCAGCTCAAGCAGAGGGCAGCGCGCCTACGGGAAGCAGAGAAGAAGCGAGGGCGGTGTGTGTGTGTGTGTGGGTGTGTCACTACGCGTATAAGGTCGAGTGGGGCATGCGGGCTCTGTGAGGCGCACGCCCTGCAGCGGGGCATGGGTGGGGAGACAAAGCAGAAGAAGAGGGGGAGCTGGTGATGCGGTACACATATGCACGTGCAGGGGCACAAGCGGAGAGGGCAGCCCCACTGCATGCGCGCAGTCGACGATTAGGAGGGGGCAACGAGGGGGGGGGGGGGGGGCATATATAGCGGAGCAACCGCCAGGTCAATAACAAAAGAGTGTCGACTTCATCTCCGGCGCGCACGTCGGTGTGCCTCCCGCCCACCGCCTCCCTCGTGCACCCCACAGATGAGGTTGGCCACCCCACAACACCACCACGGCCCCCCCTTTTCCCCTTCGGGTAGAGAGTAGCGGCGGCAAGTCCCTCCTGCGTCGACGCAGGTGTGCGCACCTCTCTCTCTTGCTCCTCGTGTCTCCGGCTCCTCCTCCCCCCCCCCTCCTTCACTCTGGCGGGGGTGTCTCGCCATTGGCTACCGAAGGCTTTGTTCGTGTTGTTTGGCTTCATTGCAGAGACGTTCACTGGCACCCCTTGCCCATCTCCCCCTCTCTCCGGCATGAAACATCGCCCACCTCACACACAGCGAGAGGGCAGAGGGGGGGGGGGAGATGGGCAAGGGGAGAAACGGGGCCCACGCACGGATGCGGAAACACACACATCTGAAAGACGCATGCGCGCACTAACCTGCGCTGTGCTGCAGCGCCCGCGCCCCCGGCGACCGCCATGCGCTGAAGAAGAAGAAATCTAAAGCACGACACGACACACGCGCGCATGCTGGCTTGATACATACATGGCTCGAGACCATCTAGTACTCGAGTTGCGTGAAGAGCGCCGTGCCACGCAGCACCCAGTGGCTTTCCGACTGCTGCGCGTCGCGGGGAAGGTTTATGGTAAGAATAAAATTGGTGGAGTGCCCCGTCGTCGAGAGCACGCCGCGGCGGTCGGTCGTCTTGTAGCACGGGCAGCGGTAGATGGGGCACTGTGCCACCTCCTCAGGCAGCGCAGGCGAGAGCTTCAGCACTGGAAGGGCTACGTACAACTCCTTTGGCCGACTCTCCGTGAGGACGCCGGCATCGTGCGACCACCCAGCCCCTTCAAGGAAGAGCCCGCTCACGTAGCAGCCATCCTCTGGGGACTCAGTGAAGCTCTCCGCCGGGGCCGGCATGACCGTGAAGTTCCAGACGAGCTTGTCGATCTCGATCGTGTACTTGCGAGAGTAGTTCTGCGTCACGCCTGTGAGGAAGGACTGTGTGAAGAAGAAGCCGCTCAACCAGAATAGCGGCGGCGGCCCCTCCTCGTACCACGTGCGCAGGAACTGCAGGCGTGCAATGAGGTCGCTCACATACGCGCCGAACGGCTTTAGCGACGGGTAGGAGCGGTGCCTCCACACCTCCGGCACCCTGCCGTCGTACATGTTCAGGAACACCTGCTCAAGCTCGCTGCTCATCACCACCTTTCCGCTAATGGCGTCCTGCACATCCGTCAGCGAGGCGCGCACGACGGCGAGGAGGCGGTTGTAGCGAATCGCCTCCTGCAGCAGCACTGTGTTCATCGACTGGGCGTAGTCGATCGGGTAGCGGGACTGGATGGCCTCAATGTCGAAGAGCGGTGGCAGGCGGTGCAGCACATCCGCAGCCACCGCCTTCACGGTCGTCTTGGGGTCTGCCTTGTTACCGCGGCCGCCCACCGGCGCGGCGTCGCGCGGCTGCGTGCTGAGGGTGGCGTCGAGGAGGAAGCGGGCGTCGCGCTCATCCTTCGTGATGTCCGCGTTCTCGTGCAAGCCGAAGACGGTGGGAGGCTGCTGCGCCGGCAGGGACTCGATGTAGGCGAGATAGGCGCTGTACTCCCCGAACGGCGGCGCAAAGTACTCCAGCGCGTCTTCGCAGAAGACATAGTCGTCCTCCAGGATGGACGGGGTGAAGTAGACCTCGAGCGTGGCGAGCAGGCAGCGTCGGTCCCAGTCGTCCGTCACACGTCCGCCGTAGTTGCACTCTCCAGTAAGGTAAAGAAGCGCCTCGTACGGCACGAGCACGTTCTCGTTCAGCAGCATCTGCAGCTGGCGCACGCTGATGCGGCGATCCGTGTCGTTAAACTCGTACGGGCGGTTCCAGCCGAGGGGGCCGTACTGCCGCCGCTCCTGCACCACCGCGTGAAAGAAGCACAGCCCGAAAAGTAATTTCTGCCACACCACCGGTGTGCGGGCTGCCTCAAAAAACTCGGCGTCCGCGACGGGGTCGGAGAGGTACGACTGCATGAGGTTGCTCTTGAGGCCCTTCGGCGGCTCCTGCACGAGCTTGGCGCCGTTCTGCAGAATCGCGATCGGGAACACCTCGCTTGGCAGAGATGTCAACCACAGCCGGTAGTCGCGGTGCAACCCCTCCTTCGCCGCCACGTCGCTGTAGTCCTCGATCATGCGGGATAGCTGTGGCATGAAGTCGGCGTAGAGGTGGCAGTTCTGCAGGAGCACCCAGTGGCCGGTCTTTGTGCCCGCCTCGATGAGGGCACAGGCCGGCACATCCTGGCCCTGGCCAAGGGACAGCTTGAAGAGCTTGTTCTGCAGCATGCCTCGCAAGTCGGCGACGCGATCGAGCTCAGCGTTCGGGTCGGCGCCAGGGGAAAGCACGAGAATGATCGGTATGGACGGGTCGTAGGCGAGCTCGTCCACGACCGTCTCCAGCGCGTAGAGTGGAGGCTCCACGAAGAACTCGCCCAGAGTCTCGCAAACGTATGCGCGGATGGCGGGGACTACCTTGTCCATGCGCAGGCACCGCACCAACACCATCTTCGCAATACTCGGCATGCCCTGCAGCCCTCCGGGGAGCTGTAGCTCCAATGGACTCGACGACTCGTAGTAGTCCATGAAGAACATCTCGTTCTGCCGCACATCCTCGATGAGGTGTTCAAAGCCAGCCAGTTGCGTGCTCGCCCGCAGCAGCAGCCGCCAGCTCGGCTCTGGCATCCATGTAAAAGGGTTCACCATGGCAGCGGTGCGCTCGTCCTCCTCAGCGCCGCCGGTCAGCAGCCAGCGCAGCAGCACCGCGTCCACAGCGAATATTTTCAGCGACATCATGAAGGAGAAGAGGAGCTGGTCGCGTGCGAAGAGGGCACGGCAGACGCGCTGGTACAGACTGCGCTTGAAGGTCGTGTTGATCGCATCCGTGCGCTCCTCCACCTCGCTCGACTTGGCACTGCTCGCCAGCGCCTCCTGGAAGACGACCATATACGACTGGAGCGAGTTCTGGTACATGGGGTCGATGTTTGCCAGCTCCGTGACACAGAAAAAGAGGATGGCGCCAAGGTGCGCCACCGGCACGAAGAGGCTGCGGGTGCGGTCGCTGATGCGCTCCATCGCGTCGATCTCCTCCTGCCGCTTTTCGATGCGGTCGCTCTGCTCCTTCGAGCTGTCGAGCTCCTCGATGGCCGCCTCGCTCTCGAGAATGTTGCCCTCGGTGGACAGGATGGCGAGGATGCGGTCCTCCGTCGCCTTGAGGTCGGCCTGGTTGGTCGCGGCCTCCAGCGTCAGTGCCTGCTTCTTCTCCTCTACCTCACGCCGCTCGGACAGCATCACGCGCTGTAGGAGCTGGTCCTGCAGGCCCTGCTCGGTGATCCGGAAGTTGATGAGGGTCACCTTCCCACTTACCTCGGGGAGGTAGTGCGGCCGCGGCAGCTTCGTTGTCATGTAGAAGCGGAACTTTCCGTTCCACTCTACCGCCTCGCCGAGGTGCATGACCCACATTGTCCCCTCCTTGGTGATCCGCTTCAGCAGCAAGTTCTCCAGCATCGGGTCGAGCGTCTCCTCAACGTTCTCCAGTAGCACAGGGTGGCTGTCCATGATGGCCTGCCGGATTGTGCGCAGGTAGTCCTTCTCGAAGAGGCGCACGACGACGAGGCCGTTCTCGCGCTCGCGATTGCGGATCCACTGATTTGCCTGCTGCTGCGGGTCCACCAGCAGCGGCCACCGACTCGAGTTGCTCAGGATGACTGCGTTGTCGACGGAGAAAGGGTCGGTGGGCAGCTGCTGCAGCTTCCACTCCTGGATGTGGATCGGGTTGCCGCAGAACTTCTCGAAGGTGTAGTCAGGCGACACCCGTAGCTGCTGCGCCTCGCACATCTCGCGCCACCTGCCGATGATCTGCTGTCGGTAGTTGTGCAGGAACGGTCCCATGTACGCGACGATGCCGGCGCTGACGACGACGTTGCCAACGACGTACACGAGCTCCTCCTCGTAGCGTTTCGACTCGTGTGCGAAGCGGACCTTCTCGCCGCTGAGGCCGTCGATCAGCTTCTTCGCGCGCGTGAGTTTTGTATCCGTGTCGCGTATGCGGTTCTCGAGCTCCTGCTTGGCCCGGTTCACCTCTTCGAGATGGTCCGTCAGCCCCTGCAGCTTCTCCGTGATGATGCGAAGTTCCTCCTTCTTTGCGTGCAGCCCGACCATCGCTTCGTCGTACTCGGCCTGCGCCGCCGCCGCCTGCGCCAGCAGTGGCCTGATGACCTTGTTCTGCTTGTAGTACTCCACAACCGCTTTGATGTACGTCGCGACGCCGACGAGCGCCACGCTGGTCTTTCGAATGTTCTCCATCCTGAACATGTCGTCGGTCATCTTTCTCTTGACCTCCTCAATTTGGGCGTCTGGCGCGTTGTCGACGATGTCGGAGTACGCGTTGAGCAGCGTGTTCTTGAACTCGCCGGTCAGCAGTGTCACCTTTGCATGCTCCCAGTAGGGCACGTTGGTCTTGCCTGTGAGCGCGTCGCGAACCGGCTTCGGCTTGTAGACACCGCCGAGCAGCGTGCATAGAACCTCAATCACGTACTTCACGCCCTTCGGCGGTGTCTTTAGTGCCTTCACCTCCTGCAGCGCCTTCGGGTCAAGGTCCCGTACGGCCCGCTGCGCCTGCTCGACCAGCGGCTGCGCCTCGTCGACCTTCTCCTGCGAGGCATCCTTTATCTTCTTCGCCGCCGTCGCCTGCGCGTTCGCTGCCGCCTCGTCCACCGCCACAATGGCCTTCCGTTCCTCTGCCACCTTGCTCTCCGCCTCCACTTGGCGAATGAGCTTATCCGTCTCCGCCTGCGTGGTTGCCAGCTCCGGCCTCAGAAGCGCCAATTCCTGCTGCATCACCTCCACCTGGTCCTCCGTTTTCCTCAGCTGACGCAGCCCGTTCGCGTAGCGGTCTCGCTGCGACGTCAGGTCGTGCCGTCTGCGCGCCAGCATCTGGCCAAATGTGGAGAGAAGGTCGAGGTAGGAGGTGGGCGTGACGTACGTCTGTTGCCGCGCCTCGGCACGGTACGTCACGCTGAGCTCGCGCACCTGCTGCTGGTACTCCACAAATATCTCCCGAATGGACGCCCGCTCCTCCTCCGCAAGGTCGACGTCGGCGAGGAAGCGCGCAGCGACGGAGCGGAGGCCATCCTCGGGCCAATCGCGGAACCAGTCGATCGTTGTGCAGTTCACAAGGGACGGGAATTTGCGCAGCCGCTCGCGCAGCACCGAGCCGAGCGGTGAGAAGCACAGCACCACGTGTAGGTGCTTTCGGCACCGCTCGACGAAGAGTGTCTGGAGCGCCTCCGTCGTGTCGGGTCGCCCGAGGGCGCGGCCGACGTCGCGCAGTGAGGCGACGGCGTTATCGAAGACCTCGCGGTCCTGCTTTGTGTCCCAGAGTCCCGGGATTTCGCCGGTGTTCAGCAAGCTGCAGATGTCCTCGAGGAACGCCTCCGAGATGATCTGCGAGTCAGCCAGCACGAACGCCGTCGAGTAGGCCCTTTGCCCTGTCTGCAGGAGGAGTTGGCGGATGTCGGCGAGGAAGTCGCTGTGGTCGTAGTCCTTCGCCGGTGTGGTCGTGCGGTAGTCGCACTCCTGAAGGAAGGCGCCGAGGCGGGTGCAGCTGCGACGGCCGCTGCCCCCGACGCCTACCAGCAGCAGGTGGCCGCCGGGCTGACGCAGGACGCGGCTGATGCGGGCGACGTGCTCGAGCACATAGTTGAAGATGACAAGGTCGAGCTCGCCGCTGCGGGTAGAGGCCTTGTAGAGGTCTTGCTTTCGCTCTAATGTTGACCGGGCGTGGGCAATGTCGGTGAGCTGCTCGTAGTGCCCGTCATCATTGGCGAGCGAGGAGAAGAGGAGGGGGCTGCCGTCCTCCATGGTCGAGCGGACGTTCAACTTGAGGTGCCGCAGGCACGTCCGACTCGCCTGCTCATGGAACCAGTGCGTGTCGGCGTCATCGATGAAACGGTCGGCGAAAGCGCGCGACACCTCATGCATCCAGAGCTGTGCCAGGCACATCTCGTCCTTGATACGCGGGGCGTAGGCCATGTCCATGCCCTGGAACACCTTGCTCACGTCGCGCAGGTTGAAGGTGTAGTGCGAGCGCTCCGGTGAGGGCTTGAGGTTATCGACGAGGATCGTGTACAGCTCCACTGTGGCGGCCACCAGCAGCCCACTCATTCCGCGCAGCTCGCTCGGGAAGCCGCGCGAGAAGATCCACTCCGACAGGCGCCCAAACACGGTCGTCAGCGTCTCCTCGTTGAAGGATGGCACACTGAAGACGTTGAAGTGGCGGCTAAAGCGCTGCGTGATGTCGTTTCGGCCGCCACCCGCGGGCCCCATGGCGCACAGCAGCAGCGCGTCCACCAAGTGGCGAAACTCGACCCCGTCCTTGCCGTGCTGGTACCAGCCGCCGTGGTCGAGGTACTGCCGAAGAAGCTCGATGGGCGGCTGCGCGCCGTACTCCTCGACCTGCGGCAGGTTGGCGTCGTCGATGAAGAGGACCATCTTCTTGTTGATTGGTGGGCCGTAGTACCCCTTTCGGCGCCTCTCGCAGTTGCTGTCGACGAGGCGCTGCAGGTGGCCGGCGGAGGTCTGCGCGGAGAACTGGATCAAGTTCACTGAGTAGCCATCCTTCGGCAGGCTGCGCAGTAGCGCCTTCATCATGATGGTCTTGCCGGTCCCAGTGTCGCCGACGAGCAGCGCCGGGTGCATGTGGCGCACCATGAGTCGCATGAGGAAGGAGTACTTGACCGTCTCCGTCGTCGGCACGATGATGTCCTGGTACTCGCTCTCTGGCGGTATCGTCAACTCGGGCACCAGATCGGCCCAACTCATCAGGCGCACCTCAGCGCTGTCCTCGAGGCGGACGTCGAAGAAAGACGTCGTCGCCTCCGGTAGCGCCAGCGTGAAGGCGTGCCGGCGACCGCTGCCCTCTGGCAGGGCTGCAAGGTGGGCGTGCAGGGCAGCGCTGAACCGCTCCCGATCCTTATGCCCCAGGCACCCGCCGACTGACCACACCAGTGAGAAGAGAAACCACCCCTCCACCCGCATGACCATGTTGCGCGCGTGCACCCGATCATCGCCGCCGGCCTGCGTCATTGCGGCCTCCTCGTCAAAGCCGTGCAGGAAGCACGAAAGAAGCTTCGTGCAGCTCGCCACGAGCGTATTCGCGCTCTGCGGCACAATCGAGCAGGTGTGCTTGCGCGCCACCTCGAGCATGTCGGCCATGATGGCGTCGATGAGGGAGCGCAACGTGTCGGCCAGCTGCGGTGTCTCTGTCATGAACGGCGGCAGCGTGCTAAAAAACGACTCCAGCAGGCAGGCCCAGCCCAGCGAGTGCGGCTCGACATACACCATGCCGCAGCGCGACACCGTGGCGGGCGATGCGTGCGCCAGGTCCTGCACCTCGAAGATCAAGTTCATCCGCTTCGGCATGGGAATGATGTCACCGTTCTGCAGGCACAGCTTCTTGTTGTCGTCCAGCACGGTGTTCATGTTCTCGATCCACACCGCGTCCACCGGGCCATCGAGCACGAGCCACACGCGGTCCTCCGTCGTGTCCTGCGCGAGCTGGCGGAAGCGGCTTGAAAGGATGCCGTCCGTCCACTCCCCTGAGAGCTCGACTTTGCCGTACAGCTGTGCCATGGTTACGGACTTGGGGTTGATGAAGATCATGCGAGCGCGGTGCTCCGACTTGTTGGTCTGCTCCATCACCCCCAGGGCGGCAGCGAGAGAGCGCAACCCCTTCGTCTTGCCCCCGAACGAGTAGCCGACCAGCATCATACCGTGGCGCACACAGATCATCTCGTACGTCTGGCAAATCTTCTCCTCAAAGTACGCGGTTAGCTGCAGGTTGTCCGCCATGGTGACGATGGCGAGGGCGTTGTGCATGTCGGCGTAGTCTGGCGCCGGCAGCTGCACCCGGGGGAAGAGGTCTGACACGATGCCCTTGAAGAGCTCCACATCCTGCGAGAGAAACTTGGGTAGGTTGACGTCCTGGATGGACCGCAGCATGACTACCATCTCGTCTTCCATCGGGTACGCCCGCTTCAGTCGCCCCGCCGCCGTGAGCACCGCCTTCACGGCACGCATGCCGTAGTCGTAGTGGTCCTGCGAGGAGAGCTGCTCCGAGCACAGCCTGTACGTCGCCACGATCTTCTCCGAGAGAACCCTGCCGTGCAGGAAGCCGTACGAGTAGAGCTGAATTTCGCCGATCATGGCGTAATTTGGCACCATCATTGCCACTGGCCGGAAGAGCGCCTTCAGGTTGTCTGGCAGCTCTGCACGGCCGGCGTAGCCGGGGTTCATCGTCACGAACACCGCGCATCCGCTGTCCATCCGAATCTGCGCCCCCTCGAAGATGAACTCGGGACGCCTCTGGATGATCGCTTCCTGAATCGTCGCAATCTGCTGCGCAATAACCGACAGCACCTGGATCTCAATACGATTGAACTCGTCGAAGCAGCCCCACGCGCCGGCCTGTGTCAGGCCCTTGAACAGCTTCGCCATGTCCTTGGCCGAGATCTGGTCAGAGCAGTTGTACACAACGCAGTACTTGCCGAGCGCCTTGGCGAGGTCTTTCGTTGTCTCTGTCTTGCCGGTGCCAGCAGGGCCTTCCGGCGCACCACCGTAGTTCAGATGCAGCGCCCCAATCAGCGTGCGGTAGCACCGATCCGTCAGCGGGGTGATGACGAGGCGACCCGTGTTGCCAAGGTATTCGTAGCCATACCCCAGCGAGGCGTTGATCTGCTGCACCGTCAGCTGCTGATTGTCCTCCTCACCCTCCCAGTAGTACCGCAGCTGCGCCAGCCAGTCAAAGCTCGACGGTGATTCAACGCCCTTCTCGCCAAGCATGCGCAGGATGTCTTTCGCGTGCACCTCGATGACGACAAGCGCCTCGAGGGTGCAGCGCTCGACGTTGCCAAGGCAGCTGTCACGCACGAGCAGGATCAAGTCATCCAGCTGCCGCACGCACTTCTCATGGTATGTCGTCAGCCCCACCGCACCCTCCGCCGTCATCGCCTGCGTCGCCTCCATCGTCCAGAAGAAGCAGCAGACCGCGATGACGACCTGCCCCGGCCACGCGCAGATAAACTCCGTGCGCTTCCGCTGTGTGTAGTCGCCGATGGCCTGCCGCAGCTGATCGCGCATGGTCGCCTTCATGACTTTTTCCACCGCCTGCAGCCACAACTCCGCCTGGTTGTGGTGGTCGCTGGGGTGGACGGTGCACACAAAGCGCACCCGCTCGCCCTCCGCCGACTCCATGCCGACCATGTCGTGGTGGTCGGCAAAAGTCAGCGTTTTGATGCCCTCGAAGCACTTGCACAGGTACGGCTGCACGAGATACGGGTCACGGCTGTCGGACAGGATCTGCAGCAGCTCCTCATTGGAGATGAAGTAGAAGCGCGGAAACGCCATGCGCTTCGTCTCAAGGAACTGCTGCAGCTTGCGCAGGATCTCCTCGAGGTTCGTGTTGGCGCTGCTGAGGATCTTGTAGAGGCTTTCGTCCTGGCAGCGGGTAATGATCTGCGGGATAGCACGGGTGCGGGTCATGACGGCGTGCCACGCCTCGTCAATCTCCGCAAATATCCTTTTCTCTGCCGGAAGACTACGCGAGATGTCGGCCGAGGCAAAAATGGGCTCCAGGTACGACCACGTGCTCTGGCAGCGGAACCATTCGTCCATGGTGCTCTGCGTGTTGTTCAGCTGGTCGGACCACTGGCTCACGCGTGCCTGCAGAGCCGGGGTCTGCCGCACAGTGGGCTTGCCCAGCATTGACTGCGTCTTGAGGATGTGCTCGTCCAAGGTAAGCTGCATGGCATCGTTTGCCTTGAGCTTGAACGTGTCCTGGTATGGCTCCATCTCGAAGACCAGCCGCTTCCACTCTGTCTCCATGTTCATCAGCTCCGACTCCAGCTCGTACGTCTTCTGCGCCACTGAAGCGACGTGCTCGATCGCCGTGAGGTGGTCCATCATGCCGAGCTGGACATACTCGGCGAGCGTCCGCTGCTCATTGTTGTCGACGCCGCCGGGGCCGAAGCCCTGCTGCTCACGCGGGATGCCGCACTGATGGTAAATGGCGCGCCAGTGGCCCGCTTGCAGGTGGCTGCGTAGAGCGTAGAGTAGTGGCACGAGGGGCTTGAACTGTTCGATATTCGTCCGTAGCTGCCGCGCCACCTCGCTCGGTTCGGGCTCTTTGATCTTCTTCGACAGCGCCGCCACGCGCTTTGTCCAGTCGGACACCTTCTGATCAACGTCGCTCGGCTGCAGCGTCGCAATCTTCGTGCTCATCCAGCGCTCCGTCTCGGCGTTAAAATGGCAAACCACCTCCCACAAGGCAAAGTACGGCTCGAAGCGCTGCTGTATCTCCGCCAGCTGCGGGTACGCTGTGATCGTCATTCCAAACAACTCCTCGTGGCGCGTGCACAGAGCCACAGAGGCCTTGCTGGACTGAATGGACTCCGCGATAGCGCGGGCTCGCTCATAGTACTCCTCCGCCCGCGCATCGTCGCCAAGGTGGGTGAAGTCCTCCACGCTGGCGGCGAGCTGCATGATCGCGTACGCCTGCTGCTCGCTGTTGTCACGCAGCTGCTGAATGAAGACGGCGCGGTACTCCTTGGCACGGAAGTTGCGGTCCTCGACGAACTGCGCTAGCCTCTTGGGCCACTCGTACGCCTCCCAGTAGCGCACGAACTCGTCATGCGGCACGAGGTAGTTGTAGCGCAGCAGGAGCTCGTTGCCTCCTGTCACATGCTGGAAGATGACCTGGATCGCCGCCTCGCGCGCCGTAACGTCGGCTAGAGTAGCCCGCATTTTCTGTAGCTCCTCCGGCGTCGCCGGCTCCACGGCGAGATCGGCGTAGATGGCCTCGTACGCGCTGAGCACGCCGGCGCATTCCTCGGCAAGCCGCATGGCCACTGTCTCCAGCAACGCCTGCTGTAGCTGCACTGCCCTGTCGTTCAGCGATGCCTTTAGGTCTCGGCAGTCCACGGCGTACAGCTCGAAGGTGACAGTGTTTGGCGTGCGCTCTGCGAGACGACGGCGGTCGCGGCTCAGCCGCTCCAGCAGCAGGTCTACCTCCTCCAAGGCCTCGATGTGCTCCAGCGTCGCTTGGATGACCTCCTCCACGTCGGCTAAAGCCAAGTATTCAAATTCTCTGTACATCTGCACAAGCTGGAGAGGCGCGGCCCGGTTGCCGCGCAACACCGTCAGCACGCGCTCCCGCACTGCGACCACCTCGGCCTCGTCGGCGCTGAGTGGACGCAGATGCGCCGGTGCCATCTCCAGAAAGGGGAACAACTGATCACCCAGGGCCACCACCCCGTCACTGTGCTCGAGGCAGCGATCCATCACACGCAGGACGCAGCGCTCCACTTCGGACACCGGCGGGTCAAGCACGATGGCGCACCCCTCCGCATCGCCCTCGCCGGCGCCGCCATCCTGGGAGACGCGCTGCGGCGGTGACTGCGAGGACAGCAGAGACGCCACCACAAGCTTCGTGTAGAAGAGCGGCTGCAGCCCGTTGACACGCTGGATGAGCTGCACAACACGCTGTTCTAACGGCTCCGTCAGCGGGGGAATACCGGGATACCAGAGGAGGTGCTGCGGCGGTGCCGCCTCGTCCTCATTCCCCTGCGCCTCCGCTGCCGCAGGGGCATTGCGCGGCTTCTTCATGGCGCTCCTTTGCCCCGCCGCCTTGCGCTCCCGCTCCGCGGCCTGACGCGCCTCGAGCTGGGCAATGCGCTGCGCCCAGTACGCCCGCTCCGCCGCATCTTCGGGCAGCACCTCCACCATCACCGCCGCCGCGTCGTCGGAGTCAGCGGTGTTGGTGCGCCCGACGGCGTACTTCTCAAGGTACGCGGTGTACGACTCCAGCGACGTCATTGCGAGCCCGCGCAGCTGCGAGCGCATCATGCAGTTCGCCAAGCAAACGAAGCGGAACATCCGGCTGGCCTCATACCGCGCCATGTTGTCTTCGTAGAAGTTGAAGTACGCGTCGAGGTTGTTCTGCACCGTTGACTGCACCGTTGATGACCACTCACCTTTCAGTCGCTCACCCACCGCGATGCCCCGCTCCTCCTGCGTGGAGATGAAGAGGGGTAGCCGCAGTGGCAGCGCCGAGGCCTCGTAGCTCAACACGCAGAGCGGCTGCGAGGCATAGCTGAACCAAAGTGTGTGGAGCAAGTGGAGTGTTTCCTGGATGAGTGCGTGCACCTGCAAGCAGTTCTCCGCCATGTAAGCGCGGGCGGCAAGGAAGTTCGGCGACGGCGTGCCGAGGGTCCCGCGCAGGCCGCGCAGCGAGGGCTGGGCCGCGACGCCGGCGCGCGGCAAGTCGGCGATCCGCAGCCGCTCCTGCTCTGAGGCGCCACGCATCATGTACGTGTGCAACGCCAGCTTCATGGCTCGGTAGTGCGTGGCCTCCGCCTCCTCGGTCCGCTGCTGTATGACGTGCAGCTGGGCCACGGGGAAGCGCATCGCCACATTGCGCAGGACCCGCTCTATCTGCGCCTCCTCCATCGGTGTAGCGTAGGCATCAGGGATGGAGTCGATGTAGAGCGCCTCCCGCATGGCGGCCTCCGTGTCGCTACGATATTCATCGGCACGCCGAACCCGCGCCTCCCACCGCGCCACGTCCTCGGCGTCGAAGCGGATGTTCAAGCGGCGTGTCCACCGACCCTTGCCGTCACCCCACTGAACATAGAAGAGTTGGGTGGCCTCATCGTACTCCCTCACGCGGCAACGCCGCCACACCACTGTGCCACCTCCAGGACCGGCGGTCTTGAAGAAGCGCGACTTGGCCGGTGTACCACCTTTCCCGTCACCGCCCATGGCCAGCCACTCCGCCGGCGTGTGCGGGTCTTCGTCAATGGCGTCGAAGTCAGCGAGCTCAAAGTACGTCTTGTCTCCAGTAGCAGCGGAGACCGTGGTGAAAGACGGAGCGGCTGGTGCAGCAGCAGCAGCCGTGGCGGCGCCGGCACCAGTGGAGAACGGGCGTACCTCCGTCTCCGCGTACGCCGTGCGCACGGTAGCGAGGGGGTGATAGAGAAGACCGACTCGCTCATGCACCGCGCTTTCGGGCGTGGCCGACACGGTGGTGGCCGACGGGGGCTGTGGTGAGACTCCGTGCTGATGCGTCGCAAGAGGCGACAGGGCAGAGTTCAACGCCGGGCCGGTGTGCATGCCAAGGATCTGCTGAATTGTGTGAGGCACACGCACCTTCTTCAGTGGGGCGGCAGGGTCGGCGCGGCGCCGCGGCACCCCTGGGAGCGGTGCTGGCGCCGCGGTATGGCAGGCCGCACGCTGGGACTTTGCGTTCATTGTGGCCCCGACACCGGCAGAAGGGCGTGTGTATCGCCCCTGGGCAAGGCGCTCCATCAGCGGCGCATCCATCTCCTGGAGGCGCTGGCTAGTGGCGAAGCTGCGGTGCGCATCCGACTGCGCACTGACGGCACCGACGTCCTTTGCGGCAGGCGATGCTGCAGCGGTCGACGGCAGCGGCAACAGCACGGCTGCTCGCCCGTTTCCCTGCGGAAGGGGTGGGGAGGCGCTCATCAGCGGAATTGGGGGGAAGCGGGGCGGTAGGGGAGGAGGAGGCCTCTCGCTCCACAGGGCGGAGATGAGAGAGACAGCGCCTGCGCGTGTGCGCTTTCTCTCGTGCACACGCGCAGGCACAGGGGTGGGGGTGAAGAGAGGTGGGAGGCGAGCAACAAGCAGCAGAGGCGTCTATGTACACGGGGGAGAGGTACGCGTAATGGTGGTACTGGTAGCTGGTGGGAGGGAAGGGGAGAGAGGGGGGAGGGGCGGGCTCTCTGACTGCGTGTGTGTGGGTGTGGGTGTGTGTGTGATTGCTTACGGCAAAGGGCAAATGCGTGGAGGGCACACGGTAGGGGGGAGAGAGGGGGGGAGGGGGAGGGGTATGGTAGGCGGGACTGGGTGCCGGTGCACCACGCAGACATTCGTTTCGCTCCGTCTTCGTGTGCACTACTACAGCCGTTGCGCGTGTGCAGGCGTGCGCGGGGGAGGGGGGGGAGGAAAGTTGCGCGTGGCAGCATGGGAAACACAGACGCGAAAGAGGAGAGAGAAGAGAGAGGAAAAAGGCGATCAGCGGCACGGGTATGTGGAGGACAGAGTGAATGAGCGTTACATCGATTAGATCGCACATCTCATGTGGCACACCCACGCACACACACGTGGTAGAACCCACGGATGCTCTGTGTGTAGACGCGGACACACACTCACAGCCGGAGGTGCCATCGCGAGAGGGGGGAGAGGGACATCGATAGTGATGAGCAGAGACACTGCGTCCTTCCTCACCACTCCGCCCACCCCCTCTATCAATGATGTTGAGGGTACGTGCGAGTGTGTAGACTCGTGGTTAACCGTCGGTTCATCGCAAGGGCGTTACGTCGCTGCATTACTCAAGTCCTCGCAGCCCGCACGACAAGAAGAGAGAAGGGTTAGTGGCATCGTGCATCCGAAAGCAGCGCATGTGTGGGGGATGTGTGTGAGCAACACAGGAAGAGAAACGAGCCTCTGCCGAGAGGCTCCTCCCCTCCCTATTCA